>NC_056567.1:33444304-33534509 GCF_013358625.1 Macadamia integrifolia | reverse complement strand
GGGGGTGGAATCATCAAATATTCAAACAGCAGAAACAGATAAGATGAACATAGAAACTTTTTCCAGTAATATCAAGATTAGGAGAACTTTCGAAGTGATTTAATTAAATTTCTGCTGGAAATCCAGGTGAAAGAGCACTAGTTCTGCGGACAGTGAGAAGTGATAAAATTCGGAATTTTTTTTAATGTCTCTATAAGATTTAAACCACAGTTTTGATCCCCATATATGCTTCCTAGCCAAAGGCAACAATAGTATGAAGTGGACGAAAGAATGGGACCATAGTTGTCACAACTGCTCCATGAAATAAGTCCCTACGAAAATGGAGACATAATATGTCATTCTCAAGACGTAGGGCAAAACAGAAGATGAAGCCATACCATTAAATGATGGTGTGCAAGATAAGAAACTTGTTACTGTAGAGCAAGATAAGCAAATTGCTACTTCAGAGTAAAGTGAACCCATCACAGAAGCAAGTCGACTCCCCAAAGAGACAATTTATCAGAAATTTAAAATGGAACAGAACTACTATCACTGATCAGCACCTCAGTGACAATTTTTCTCAATGTCATTACAATTTTCCAACTCAACAAAACAACTGCTAGTATACTTCACCATCTGAACTTCAGAAAAAAGTCACTCCAATACATACAGAGTCAACAAGGAACACTCTTATACAACACGAACTTAACAGGCAACCACCACATGTACATTACCTGTTTCATTAATTGTTCTAAATGCCAATAAGCAATATCAAAAAGGGTCATACCCAGTGCACAAGGCTCCCACCACTGCAGGATTTGGGAAGGAAACTCGATGTTTAATCTCAATTTCAGAATAAGTATGATTCCAACAAATGAGAGAATTCCATAATCAAAAGCTTCTATACAATCACAAAAGCTAATAACTAGGAACAATCCTAGATTCATAGTAAAAAGGAGAGAATGAAAAAAATTCCCTAATCAAACCTTCTATCCAATCACATAAGCAAATGAGTAGGAACTGTCATATATATATATTTTTTGGTTGTGGGGGGGGGGGGGGGGGGTGTGGTGTGTGGGGAGAGGAGGGAGTGTTAAAGAAATGAAAAGGTTGGGTCATCATGCATTATGGCATCAGTGTCAATCAAAAGAAAAATAGTATGGCGTCCTGTGTTGAGGTAAGCCAGCAAAATTAGATCCCATTAGGACAATGACGTAGCAATTATAATTGCCACCTGTCATACTTCCTAAGCAATACTGATCCACACAAGGTTTTGCTTCTAAAGAAAACCTAGTTGTCACATCTGACATTTGTATCATCAGGAGCTCAAGTATCAAAATCCAGTTATAAAAGACAGAAAAATTAAGCAATGAGGAAAACTTTGCATATGCACACATTGGTGCTTGGGTACTTAAACTCTTAGAATTCCACCAAACTCACAAACACCATGCATCATCAAGGGGCGGGGGGGGGGGGGGGGGAGGGGGATTATAGAAAATCCAATAACAGGTGGGCTCTGCAGCTATGACTAGAACTTGTAGTATACAGTTCTGTATAGAAGTTCAAATCAGTTTCTTGATTCAGTTCCAGATTGAATATGGATTTGAGCCCACGGTGTTTCTCTTACAAAATGTACACAGCTTCACCGCATGAAAGATTAAAGCAAATCAATGCTTCTGATCCAGTTGAAGTGGTAATTGGTGTGCCTGAACCTTGAAGATACTTGGATTCAGAAGAACTTGTTTGAGAAATAGCCATTCCCTTCATTGTTCAAAGTAAAGCATTAACTTTCAGATTTTCAACCTCAGAACTGCTAGATCCAAGTAAATATCAACCACGCCAATGCATAAATGCACAATAAAATGGTTTCTAGAATGTTGTAACCCCAGAAATAATTGTTCCTTATTTTGGCAACAGCAAATTATCATCTTACATCCAGCTCCAACACATGGAACATCTCCATCAATGACCACAAATCCATGTGCAGTAAAGGTAATAACAAAAAAATCTTAAACAAGACATTCACAATCAGGTTGAGCAGAGGAAAATGTTTCTGGGGATTCCATTCACCCATACAGAGATAGATAACCACTTGCTGCACGCAATCATTTCAATGGCCAAAGCACGTATTCACAGTCAGGTTGACCAGAGGAAAATGCTTCTGGGAATTCACCATACAGAGAGAGGTAACCACTTGTTGCACGCAATCATTTCAATGGCAATGGTGGTAAGCCATGAACTAATCACCCGCACAACACTTAGTTAAACATAAGATCATCATAACCTAAGAATAATATTTTGTTTTGTTTACACTCATCCATACAGATATGATAAAAGGGCGTACCCACTACCCAATGTGTGAAGCTCCGGTCACTATGGGATTTAGGGAGGGACATAATCTACGCAGTCTTACTCCTTTGCGGAGACGCTGCGTACAGATATAATATTCCTCAATATTTTGTAGCTTGTAAATAGTGAAAGCACCTTTCCAGAATGTTACTGAAATAATTTAATGACGAGGAGTATAGATCAACTATGGTAATGTAAAACCTTACGCAGGTGACAAGAAAAACAAGCATATCCTAGAAGGCTAGAATAGTATATTCCTGTTTATTTTACACCAGCTTTCTGACAAATTGAATGTTTGCATGGATCTTTTAACGTAATAATTAGTTGTTTTGCAAAGGATTTGGCAGTCACAGGTATTTCCCTTGCCCCTTGATTAGAGATGGTGAAAAGCAGTCAGCAAATCAAAAAGAAATTTTATCTGTAAGTAGAAGTCTCAGACCTCTTGGTTGACAACTTTTTTTCCAAAAGTATTTTCATTCTAGGCATTTGCAAATACATAACCTATAGGGACACTAAAATCCAGATTTCTGCTTTCCAACAACTGTTTTAATTTTGAGTAAAAAGCTCTAGAATGTGCATCATGCTTGTTGAATATTAGTCCCTCTCAAAATCATTACTTGAACCATGGGAGGCTGTTACACAATGATGGAAACTTGCTTTCTCTCAACTTAATGATTTAAATTAAGGCTGCTGATAATGGGCTGCTGATTAAAGTGAGAATTATGAAGCATTCTTTTTAAATCCAGCATTGCATGTTTTAACTTATAATTGGATGGATTTCTGCATCTCACATTTGGCTAAGGCCCATTTATGCCACAGCCCACAGGAATATGAATATTCTGAACCTCTGACTTCAAAAGATCAGTTTTACCATTTCTGCCTTGGGCATGCCTATTCCTTTAGGTATTATTGAGTTTTCAACCAAGATATATAAAGTCAATTTCCAATGAATTCTGGTATTCAAGCCTGCAGTCAGTTTTGAATGAAGGCCACTCAGCACGGTGCAATAAGAACTTAAAAGAAATTGTGTGATTTCTACTGTACATAAATTTATGAAGTGCAAAAAGGAGGCAACAAATTGGTTGCAACCATGGAATAGGATCACTTCAGATGCAGGTCAGGTATTTTGTCATAGGGTAATTCACATTTTAGAGATAGATGAATCATGACTTTCAATATGTCTTGCCATACCCTATCATTATTGATAACATCAATCAAAGAATGGTGTTAGATTATTGTACTTTAAACCATTAACTGACAAGATTGATATATTCCAATGCAGATCAACTAGCCAACAAATAACACCAGTCTAACAAAGAAATAAATAAAAATAATAGATAAATAAGATTTAGATAGTCAAATTTATTCCAATTGAAGTTTTAAACAAAAAAAAAAAAAAAACATTCATCTGAATTTCCACATGTGCAACGCTGCTCCATGGAAGGCCATTTGGGGCTAGTCATTTTTACTAATCACCTGACATCATCATAAGGATATTTCAGAAAGGATGTAGACTCGAAGAGCATAGCAAGTTTAGTAGTTAGTTGCATCAATTTTGTTCATGCTGCGCAATGTGATAACTTTCGCAGTGCTCATCTAATGGCATTTAGCATTTGCAACTCATCAATTAGTTCAAATATCTGACATTCTGACGTAAACTTGTTAAGGTTCTTTGAACCAATCATCAGTAAGAAGCGATCCTGACCTCAAATTTCACACATTTAGTGATGGCTCCAGCGACAAACCATCGGGTTATAGCATATGGTAGATACACCCACAGGAAACTCATTTTAATCTTTACGGTTTCTTATTGAATGATACATTCATAACCCATGTGGTAAGGCCAGTACTCTCTCCGAAGGGCATTGAATGTTGCACTGCAGTAGGTTGTGTCTTGCATGCTATAGTGCTCTATTAGATTATGGCATTGTCGACAAGCCTCGTGACCACAAGACAGCATTGGTCAGAGAAATAATGTGTCTCAGTGGAGGAAAATCAATGGGCATGGTAAAGGGTAATGAGAAGGTTGTGGGATCTTCGTTTTCTTTTTCTTTGCATGTCTTTTAAGACTTTTAATCTTTTGTTCAGTCCAATGACTAACGGAAAAAAAAAAGCAAGCAGGATTGTCACTGACATTACGTTATAGCAGTTTTTTTTATTTTGAGGGGTCCAACTCTAGGTAAACTGTTTTAGTGGTGATAGTTCAAAGGGATCATAGGAAAGGCAAAGATGAATCCAGAAGAATCTAAATTTTTTTTACATTTTTATTCTTTTTGAGAAGTATATTTTACTGCTGATGGGGGTGCGGAAAAGGAACAATCAACGGTAGCCAGGTGAACTTGCATTTTCCAATTTGCCATGTTAAATTACATAAGACACGATATTATCCTCACAAAAAGAAAAGAGTGGAAACTAATAATAAGGTTGCTTGATTAACTGCTTGTATTACCAATTTAGATAGATAAAATATACACATATAACTGACTAAAGTGTTAATTGAGAATCAAATGGTGGAGTGTTCGACCAGCCTTTAGTGGAAACATTTGAAGTATTTAAGGGATAACAGAGACAGATCAGTCATTGGTAACCCGTCACACTTGGCTCAGTTGCACATTGACAACACTGATAGAGCTATACCTTTAATGCAGCTCAAAACCAATCCACTCATATCAGCAAACTGTTTCCTATGGGATCCTTCATATTCCCCTCTTATGCTTCATTCTTTTTAATAGAAGACAAGGAAAAAATATGAACTGTATGATGAATAAGCCCAAGGACAGGTATAACTAACCTAATAAAATGGGTTGCCCCTGATACCCCCCCCCCCAAAAAAAAAGGCTCTTAAATTCTCCATAATTATTGCAAACTATATATATGGACAGCCAGCAAAAGTTAACAATCTTTTTTATTATTTTCATGACAACTGCTTGATCACAAGATCCTCAACAAAGTCCTCTGATATAGATTGATGGCAGAGATCTGTCCAGTTTTTTGTCTTTACAAACCAGCTAAGAAGGCCATCAATTAAAAGTTAGAACTAATTTGTGCGATAACCAACAGCCTTCATGGGCCCCACAGCCAGCTCACATAGTTAAGAGTTCGGAGATAAATCAGGGAATATTTACAGCCTTGCATGGAATTTAATTAGGAGATCAGCTTGATATATGCGTGGAGATTTTTGTGGGAGTGTTGGTTGATTGCGGCTCTGGACTTCTAGAAGATTCTATGGCCAGCTGTATGGAGATGCCTCGAAGCCTAATTGCTAATTTAAGTGGACAACTCCTTCCAATATCGACTATCATCCAACTTTGTGGAGATTTTACATCCTATTTGGTAGTTCCTAAATTAGTTGTTACTGTTATTTAGTTTCTAATTTCACTTTTCAGATTTAGGAAGTAAGCGTTTTAGTTTATTTGGTTCCTATTTGTAGAAAAGGTAGGGATTGACTTGTGTATGGGAGGTTCTAGCCTTCCATCAATTTGGTTTAATTGGAGTTATTATAAATAAAAGCAAAGGGCTGTGCTACAGCCAATGAATTGAGTAAAAGAAAGAAATTGATCTATTGATCATGAAAGTTGTGAGATACAGTGAGAGACAGCTTGGTGAGAAGCCCTTAAGTGAGATGCCCTTGTGGGGTTAGGCGGGAGGACTTCTCTACAGTAGGTGAGATACCAACATATCCTTCTTCTCCATTTTTCTGTTTTATTCATATTTTATTTATTGTTCTGTGAGTTAACCTGCAACTGAGAAACAATTGAAGGCTTGAAATTACTGCTGAAGTTTCTGTTGAAATGTTGAACCCATTGCTGTTAGGATCCAACTGAAGCCTATCCAAATTTTGTTATTTCACTCACTATGATCTTGAATTCGTCTAGGCTGGTTAGTGCTGTTCTCTTGCAGCCAAGCCGTCCTACATTATCATCAATATTAGAAATAAAAGAAGTTGTACGTCAGTTAGAACTGAGGCCTCAATGGTATGACAGTTCCTTGGCATGAAGGGACCATCCCAACTGCCTCCCCCCATTTTGAAATACCAACTTTCCTCTCTAGTAAGTATGTTGAGCAAAATGATCTTTCTTTTCTTGACCATACTCTCCATTGATGTTTCAACAATGTTCTCACTTAATGATGCAGGAAAATTATATCAGCCTACAATTATAGGCCCAAATCCTGATCAGATCTGCTTTCAGAACAGATTCTGATCTGCAAACATAATTGGAACAATAGAAACAAAAAGAAAACTAATTATATCAGCCAACAGTTATAGGCCCAAATCCTGATCAGATATGCTTCTAGAACAGAGTCTGATATGCAAACAGAATTGGAACAAGAGAAACAAAGAGAAAAATAAGGAGAGGAAGTAGGAGGGAAGAGAATAACAGCCACGCAAGGCATTTACGTAATAGCCAAAACTAATCCATTCAACTTAATCTTGTGAGAATGTATTAAGAGAGGCTAAAAACATACAATGAGAAATAGAAAAAATATCATATGAAACAAGGCGGCTATAAGGAGATCAAGAAATACGAGATTGGTATGAAACAAACTTCCCAATGGGAAACCTCCCTAAATGCCCTTTTGTGAGCGAACTATATAGAAGAAAGAGATATGAATTGGACCATGCACCAAATAATGACATTGACCAGAGAAAGACATTACTGAAAAACCAGATATCACATGTAGCGAACGACATATCAACATTGATACCCTTTCCTTACAAGTACGAGTTGATTGCCTGAAAGAATTGAGTCACCCAGAAAGAAAGAGGCTGAGGGTGGTCGTAGATCAGGAAAGAAGGCTTTGAAAGACCTACCCTAAGGGAGGAGGAGTCAATCTTTTGTGAAGATTAAGATGCATTTGCGGACAATCATGCCATTCGGAAGAAGTCTTCTACAAAGGGAAAGCTGGTTTCAAGTAAGTGGAGAGGCTTTTTCAAAGTCAAAGATTCTTATCTTATTCCATTCCAATGGCTTGACTAGAAAACCAGTGGAGAATACTCAAAAAGAAGAATAGAAAAGAAAGAGTGGCATAGCAATTAATGCAATATTTATACAATTGGATTGTTCCGAAAGCTTTAGCTTTCTTGGGCCTGGTTCGACTCGAACGTCAGAACGTCAACTTGTCAGCTTTTCGTCCCAATGAGAGTCTTCCTTTGGGAACAACTAAACTCGCCCCATGAAGAAAGTGTCATTATTCTGAAGCTCCATTCAATAATATCCCACCTGCATCCTTTCATTTTTCCAATTAGGGCAAGAAGTGTTAAGGTTCTTCCATCTATGGTTTATAACTCTACTTTCCTAACACTACAAACAAACTGTCTTTACTTGCTTATGAGTCTATGACCCAGGTTACTGACAATTAAATTAATTTCTTTAAAACTAAACTTCTTAATCAACACTAATTAAAGAAGACTAGCTATTGGCACCTTTTAAATAACAGCTTTGCCTCCCTAAGAAAAAAGACCATTATGCATCTGTATATGAAATCAGATCCATCGATCTGTGGAACTAATCCTAGTCACCCTTTTGGCATCTCATACCGCTCCTGCATTATTTAAACTATTAACGGTTACTTGACTCCACTATTGGCCAAAGACATGTTGTAATGAATGCCTCCATGCATCCAACAATAACTGACACTAAACAGTATTGATGCTATAGCTACTGTGAGGTAAAACCCCACTAAGGTACACAGTAGTATAGAGAACCCCATATCCGCCAATCCGGAAAACAAAATCGAATGGAGAGCTTGTCTGGTGTGTGATATCGTACAGATAGTTTCAGCATTAAAATGCATGGGATATTTAAATTGAGCAACAAGACATTGATCTGTGCAGACAATTAATCGCAGAAATGCAACGGTATTTTGGTGTGGATGGCTTCCATAAATCAATAAAAGTACTTAGGGTGATGCAATTATGCATATCAAGTTGTTTAATACTGTTCAACCTTGTCACTGCTTTTCATGCTGGTTGGCATTTGAATTTTACGTTATGAATGTTAAGTTTTGGAGTATTTTGCGCAATAAACGTTTTGGATGCTAGATTTTGAAGTGCTCTAAACTTTATATGATGGAGTAAAAAAAAAAAATTTGCGGGAAGTACAAGAGGAATAAGAAGAAATTCATTGAAAACAAATTAGATAGAAGTCGTCGGCACGAACTAACCGCCTTCGCAAACTCGATTTTCAATGGCATGCCAGAAACAATAAAACCTTGAAGTCCCCTCATTGCAACGGTTGCATCGTCCTCGTTCCTGAATGTAATGAAACCATAACTACGACCCGGTTGAAAAGCTACACCATCAAGCTCGCCAAACCGCAAAAACTGCTCTAAGAGAGCCTTTTCAGTTACGTGATGAGATAAATTCCCGACCCAGAGGCATCGTGAAGGAGGGTTGTTGTTCCTCCCATGATAACCCTTCTCTTCGAATCTCGGCGAGTACCCCCGGCGGAGACTATCCCTACCTCCCCTACCAATCTGCGCCTACAGAGAACCAGAGGCATACACTCGTCACAACCAAATAGATATCGGAAAACGATTTTCAGAACAAATAATAACCAATCAAAAGGATCAAATCTAATCTTTAAAGCCAATCGCCTCTAAATCAGAAGCCCTAATCAATGAAAGATATGTCACTAACATTCAAAATTTTTAAGACTGACTGAACTAACCATTTCTGATTCGCAAGGAACGAATGTGGGAAAACTGCAGCAGAGAAACTACTTTTGCACTTCGAAATCGCAACAAGATTTCAAGCCACAATTCGAGTGGTAAGCCACTAATCAGGACTCTAGAGTCTCGACTCTCGACTATGCCGTCTGCTTTCCCGATTTCCACCCTTTCTCTGTCTTTCTTTGGAGAGAATTTATTACTCTCCCACCCCACCTATAAATTATGGAGAAGCCCACGTATTTTTGTTAAATCATTTTTTTATAAGTTTTTTTTTTTTTTTTTTTTTTTTTGACTCTTATGATTTTCCGAAAACGTGAACTCTTACGCCTCCTTTTCTCCTGATACTTTATGCCTCTATTTTCATAATTCAACCGGTTTCCCACTCACATATTTTTAAGCCATTGATAAAAATGGGGAAATATAAGGGAATGGGCGATCATATGCCTTTACTTTTTCTAAAGATTACATTGCCATTAATATGCTGTCTTCACCAAGAAGCTATTATCGTTTGGTATTCTCCAACAAGACAATCCCCACATGGAAAAAGAGATAATTGAATCTTGAGGATCGTAGCCTTATTAGAGGGAATAAACAACTGATTAAGAAGTTAAAACTTTCCATTGACAACTTTCTTGATTTATGAGGTTTGAAACCTACTGAATTTTGGCAGTCAGCAGGAGTTGCTTGTTGGATCTTAAAATTTGGGAGAGAAGGAATCCACTTATCTTAGCATTAAGATCATCTCCAATATCTCAGTCCACCCAATGCGAATCGACGATTGAGAAGACCTAACGGTGCGTGCCTAAATTGTCCTAGTCATCCGATGCACATTGGGGTGTTGGACGCATTGAAGAGGAGTTGAATCCCTTATCTTGCCATGAGTGAACATGAGTTTCTTAATTAAATTTAGACCATGGAACTTTTGTGCCCTTCAAAATGCTTCTCCAAGCTCATGATGGACTGTTTATTAGTATTGCATTCAGATATTCACACTTAGGGAAATATAAGGATCTCACAATGAGAACCCATTAATAATATGTATATCGAGACTCTCCAAGCAATCTTCGAAAGAAGAACCTCATTTTTGAGAGTCAGATCTTTATATCAGAGACCTCCTTGGACCTTGGATTGACTCAATTTATGCCATTAAATCCAATGAATTTTAAACACTTCATCATCCCATTCTAAAAGAAACAAGTTGCTTCCTTCTGGGTATGATCATGCATAGCCATGAGAAGCTTAAAATGTGATGCAACAAATTTTGAGATACAAAGGCTATTGATTTTAATAAAACCTCCTTACATGCGTAGGTAATAAAATGTTGAACCAACCACAAAGTTCCTACTCATTCTATCACTGATGTCATAAAAAAGGTCTTCTTTGCTCACCCCAAACTCTATTGGAAGACTGAGATACTTAGAAGGAAATCTTTGTTAAGGGATTTTAAGAATTATGCTAAACCATCATTTTAATCGTGAGGCAGTATTTGGACTAAAAGAAATACCATATATTCGTTATGTCAATTGCGCGCCTAGTGGCCTTAAAGTACAAGCTACAAAGTCCTTCATATTACAAATTTCTTAAACCCTCATCTCCGATAAAAGGAAGCAATCATGGAGAGTAAAAGAGGTGAGTGAGGAGTTGTGAACGGTTTTTCACTTTTATTCCGTGGATTATGTGTATAGACTTTGATTGGAGAAGAACGCTGCTAAGGGTTTGGGCACATTGTTCGCTTTTCACAAACTAGATGCATGTGCCAATGAAAACCCAAGATGGGTTGGGCAGGGACATAATTTCACAAGGGGTGGGGAGAGAGACATGCACATAACTGGGCAACATTGACACTTTACCCGATTAAGTAATCGCATTTTGCTTTTATATGGCCTCCTTAATTAGAGAGCAGCTGTTTCTAAAACCTCCGCCCTAGTGGCGTGTTACCCTCCATCCCAGTGACATGTATACCTAAACCTTCCCTTTATCCTCTGTGTGAGTAATTTCAACCCAATCTCCACCATGACCCTTGGTTGCCCTCTAGCCGAAGATGGAGACAATGACGCCAACGATGTCAACATGTTGATGCATTCGAAAACAACCTGGGGTCCTTGCATATGGGTTGTGATCGGAACTTGCGTTGGGGCCTTCGTCGGTCCCATACTCTTCCCCCTCTCTATTTGCTTTGTGTCTCATCGCCGGAAACCTTCCAAGGACTATCGCTCCACTTCAGGAAAGCGATTTGGCACCCGAGAATTGACCCATGGGGTCTCTTTTGCTTTGGATCACCGCTCGGCATTCCCTCCTACCATTTCTGAGATCCAGACCGTCATTGGGAAGCCTGAGCATCGATGGGTACCCTCCGGGAGGCTCTCCTCCCATGCAAGCGGCAGTGTTGGTAAAGACGCCAAAGACGTTGACGATGCCAACAACGCCGACGACAACCCTCATCTCTGGCTGCATACCTGCGCCAGCCCCCTATCGCTCCGCCCCAAGTGATGTTTCTGCAACAAGCGCCGCCATTTGGTCGCGATATTTCTGCAACAACCGCCGCCATTTTGTTTTGAACAGATCTGCAGATCAGATCTATTGCTTTCCCATGCTGCAGCCATGGTTGTGCTTTCAGGCCTTAAATACCAGCCTCTGTATCATCGACAAAAGTGAGTTCTTGGCTTAAATCTACAGCCGAGCTTTTGGAGTGACCATGGATGAACTATGGACCGGAGCGAGGGTGATTTTTGTTCCCCAGAGAGAGTATACGGTGTGTGGAGATAATGATACAGGGATGTACAACGTGACTCTGACAGTTTGGGTTGCCCCATGCGGCTATGTTGCCTTGTCGGGCACCTATGATGGCCATTTTCTTATTTTAGTCGGTTATGTTTTTGTTTTTTAACATTTTGCCAGTTGTGTTTTGGCTTTTCTAATTCTAGATAGGTTTAGTCAGTTGGTTTGTGGGAAAATGTGGGTCCTCTGGTACCTTCACATTCTTTCAGGCCATATGGTTGGGCCGCATGCATATTGTGATAAGTTTTGTTTGGCATGTGCCGTTTCTTTGCCCATCATGGTTTTCTCACTCCATGTGAAAGAGAAATGTGTCCATGCTTATGTTAATTGTGTTTACAATTGTATGTCTAGGAAAATTATTGGTTTTGCCCATCCTTTATCTTGAAAGACCCCCCGTTAATGACATGTACAACAGATTGGCTATATTCCACTCATTGGTTTCGTGTTTTGAGCACTAAGACCTTGTGTAACTCATGTCTTCTATCTAATTGAAGTAAGCTTTTACCAAAAAAAAAAATCCCTCATCCTAGGTAACTCCTCATCATGCTTTCCACCTCATTCCATCATGCAATTGGAAAAATATAATTCCAATCAATCTCAACTAGGTATATTATATCACAGCATAATTGGAAAATGATAATTCGACAGGCCTGGTGGTCGTGAAATATATATTTCCCACAACTTTAATGTCTTTGATATTCATCCCTCAGGCCTCAACATGTGCGATCCAAACTCCTAACTTTTTCTTCCTAGTCCCTGCTAAACAAATAGGACTCAGTGGGTTGTCTAGTGGTATTGAATGCACTTTATAGAAGGGAAATATAGTAGATTTGCAGAAGCATAATATCGATAAGTTGAGTGTGACTGAGATGAAGATGTTGATATAGATGTGCGGTAAAACCCTGAGAGATAAAATAAAAAATGATCAGGTTATATCAGACTTGGGAATTGCCCTAATTCAAGATAAGCTCAGGGAATGTCGATTACTATAGTTTGGGCATGTCCAAAGGAGGCCTTTGGATGATCCAGTACGGAGGAGTGACCAGATGCAGATGAATGGAGTTAAAAGGGCTAGGGATAGACCAAAATTGACCATTGATGAGTTAATTAGTAGAGACATACAAAAGTTAAGTCTTCACCCAAGTATGACATCTAACAGAGCTGGCTGGAGGGCTAAGATTCGAGTTGTAGACGGTTCGTGAGTGGGATGCCCCAAAGAGTTTTAGTTTTTTTTTTGTAAATCAAATACTTGCGGATCCATTTAGTTGGGATAAGGCTAAATTTTATTGTTGTTGATAAAATATGGTAGATTTGTTTTTGTTTTTTTTTCTAAGAACTCTTTTGTTTTGTTTATTATTTATTTATTTATTTATTTTTAAAGAGAGTCTTTTGTTAAAGGGATATTCTGTTATTCAGAACACTTTTTTATTTTTTATAATAACCCACCTTAAGACGTGAAATGAGTGCTAGTACAAGGAATCGTCCCAAGTGACTAATGAGAGGATCGACCCCAGGCCCCAACAGGCTGTCCCACAGGTCACATCCTTATTACGTATTCATTTTGGACTTTTCTATTGCCACTTGGATCCGCCGTGTTGGGTACTATACGATCAGACCATTTTACCCCTAGAAAAACAAGGTTTTACTGATTTTTAGACCATTTTCGATATCGGAAATCGACGATACCCATACATTTACGACCGACTCGTTAGACGCCGTGCGATACAGTTTATCATAAAGTCAGTAAAGTAACCTGAAACGTTCGATTCAAATCGGACCGCTCGATCGAGCGGTAATTAGTCTTAGCGCCTGCGGCTACAATCCAGGGACGGTCGTATGCTGCGTATATTCCATCCATCTGTCACTCTTTCTCTTTCTCTTTCTTTCTCTCTCTTACTGTACACATACTGACCTCACTCTCCCGGGGTCTCCCCTTAATTTTCTTGCAAGAAAAGAAAGAGAGGAGATAACAAGGATGTATAAAAATTCACAGGCGCGGAAGTAGAAACAACAGTTGAGAGGGGTTTCCTCATATTCTCTCAGACTAGAAGCTCTATTTCGTCGGGTTGGATTTCTCGCGGATACCAGAGAAATGCATCTGTATAATGCTTGGCTTCCTCCACCGGTTGCCGAACAAACGAAGAAAGAGAAGGATTCATTCGCCTATGTTGTGAAGTCTGTGAAGGAATTATGGAGACCGGATGATCCCGAGTCAGTCTATTCGACGCTCAAATGGATCTCAGTCATTGACCTGTGAGTTTCATACACTTTCCATTCCACTTTCAGCTGTCATTTCTGGTTCATTTCGGTTTTCAATTTTGCAGTATTCACATTGTTACAGTTTCTTCTGTTGGGATGGTCTTGTTCTTGTCTTTGATTTTGTCAGAGAATTGGTTTAGTTTGATTTCCTTCCCCTTTTCCTTTTAATTTTGTGATCAATAATTTTGTTTTGGGATTTCTCTTTCAATGTTGGGTTTTTTTTCTTATTCGCTTTTATTTGTGTTTCGTATTTTCGGAGCTGGTTGGTTTCGATTGTGTTGTCTCACTTCGCCAAAGTCTAGGTTGATGTTCTTTCGCTTTGTAATATGTTTATTTATTTATTTATTTTATTTTTTATGATTTTATTTTGATTTTAGAAATGTTAAAAATTTTAAGTAGCTTTCATGTATAGTCAAATCTTACTCGGGTCTAAACTAAACCATAGCTACGTAGATTTTCATTAACTCACCAGATGTCTTATTAGACTTGTAATCGAGTTGCCATTTAACTGACTGAGTTTAAGCTTTATCTTTGGGCAAGGTTAGGTGTGATCAGGTTTTATTTCATCCATTTCAGTGTATGAACTATTGCAATTTGCAATTGTAGCTATGGTCTAAACTAAACCATAGCTACGTAGATTTAGTCATTAACTCACCAGATGTCTTATTAGACTTGTAATCGAGTTGCCATTTAACTGACTGAGTTTAAGCTTTATCTTTGGGCAAGGTTAGGTGTGATCAGGTTTTATTTCATCCATTTCAGTGTATGAACTATTGCAATTTGCAATTGTAGCTGGCCTACAGGCTCATGAGCTGCAAAAAACGTTTCAAAACTCAGCCACCCACTTGAGGTTGGCTGCAAAGAAATATTTTTTTTGGGGGGGGGGGGGGTGGTGGGGATTGTTTGGGTGTGGGCAAGAGATGGTGCTTTGTTAAAATAAAAGAATAAAATAACGTAGAAGACAGTCTGTCTGAAAACAGGAAACTTGTTTCCTGTTCACACTTGCACTCTTAATAGGAATAATTCTCGTAATTCGTGACTACTTCAACCTGATTCATTTTTGGCTTCCCTCACCACCTTGATCCTTTCATACTTAGACTGCCATTTTCTTACTTTAATTTATTAATCTCAATCTGAGTCCATGGGTTGGCTTTATAGCTTTGGTGGATTTGAGTTTGGTTATTTTCATTTACCATTACACATCTAATCATGCAGAAGTAGGATATTGAAGTTCTCTTGTTATTTTTGTTGTTTTACTATCAAATGTGAGATATATTGTTGGTGGCAGAATGGCTGTTCCCAAGCTTGTATCCTTTTTGTTTCGGGGTGATGTTTAATCATCCCTTCCACTGCTTTGAGTATTATGCTTTCATATTCTTTCTTTTATCATTTAAAGGATTTTTATTCCAATGGCTGTATTTGGGAAACTAGGATTCACTTCTTTTTAATAAATAAGATAAATGTAATGTGCATGTTGCGCCAAAAAAGCTCACAATTCACAGTTGATGATTGCCTTTTGGGTTCATTGGTTCATTCTATTCTGCCCGAGTGATGAATAAGTGCTATTCTGTATAATAAGGCTTCAGTGGAAATTGTACCATCCTCCTCTGAGAGCTTATCACACTCTGGGTTGATATTGAATGAAAAGGATGCATGCTAACTCTGCATATCATTATATAACTTACTTATTCCAAATTGCAGTTTCGTGAAGGCTAAAAGTGACTTGCCCTTAGAAGATGTGGGGACACTTGTGGATGTTGGTTTAGAATTATTCCTTATATCACAAAACAAGCTTTATGCACAGGTAAGATTGAAGTTTCATTTTATATTTTATTACAGATATATCACAGAATCTGTTTCCTATGTTTATTTTATTGGTTTACCTGAGGAAAATCACATTCCAATTTAATTTGATTAGGTTAGATGGGGAAATATTCTAGTCAAATTACTGAATAAGTATGGAAAGAAATTGTCCTTGAAAGTTCTGTGGCGGCCTTTCTACGACACATTAATACAAACACACTTCACGAGGTGAGCTTTCATTTTTAGCATTCCATTATTTTGCTTCAGATTCTTAAAAAATTGAATGCAGGTTCCCTATTTTCTTCTGCATACATGACACAACAGTGAAATATTTGTTTATTTCCTACATTTAAAGCATGACATCTTCACATGGTTGCTAGATTATCAAATAAAATATCAGTTAATGTGTATCTATGCCACAGACTCACAGTTTGTCCCAGCAAAAATTATTTACCCACAGTTTAGTCTCCTAGATCTAGTGCTCTAGAATCATAATGAGACCTTTATTTTTTCTCTTTTCTGTTCGTTTGTGGTTTTTTGCTCATGAAATTGTTGTTTTAAGAATTCACCTTCTTGTTATTGATTCTCTAGATGTGTCTAGTCTGTAGACAATGGTGCTGTAGTTCAAATGTACAAACGGGCGTATCTTTATTTTATGCTAATTTTTTTTTTGGGGGGGGGGGGGGAGGGATGTGTGTGTTTCAAGCCCTATATATGATATTAACTTTGTTAGTTGCATCTGTGATACAGGAATACAGGGCCAGAAGGGTGGAGATTGAGACAACGTCATTTTGAGACTGTGACTTCCCTGGTTAGGACATGCCGGAAGTTCTTTCCATCAGGCTCTGCGGCTGAAATATGGTCTGAGTTTAGGTCATATTCTCACTCCAGTTTCAATTAAATGCATTGTTTTGTAGGCATCAATTGTGAATTAGGAGTTAACAAGATCAGTTTGGAAAACCCTGAAATGTTCTTATTTCTTCATCAGTTTAAGGGAATTTGTTTCTCAGATAATACTGTGGATAAAAGCGTTGGAGAAAGAATTTTGTTCTGCTGTATCTGTTTTGGTCAGTTCTGGATATTTATCCCCCCCCCCCCTTTTTTCCCATTGTCACATGAGGAGATTCCTTGTAGGGATGGTGACAGTTTGGGTTCAATAAGGTGGTCAGCTGGAACCTTGACCCTAAACCTGAGGTAGGGTGGGCAGAGAAGGTTGGGTTTGGATCGGGATATGAGGAAAAGGATCAGAGAAATGACATCTTAACCATTGAAAGTCCTTGAGAAAACCAAGCGAAGCCACATGCTTGGTTCTCCATCCAAGACCTGAACTTGACTGAAAAGCCCAGTGAAGTTACAGGACTTGGTGGTTAACCATTTAATTTGCTCCGTTTCCATCCATGATTCTTTAGTTTCCTTTCGACTCTGGTAGTCTTTGATCCCTTGAAGATCCTGTGGACTATGTTTGGTTCTCTTCTCTGTTCCATCGTGTATAGGGAGTTGTGTTAAAAGGTAAGGTCAAATGACTTTTTATATGCCATCATTCAGGCTATTTTGATTTGTAAGGTTATGCTAGTTTATGAGTTTAAACTTTTTGCTGCATGAATCATTAGCTGATATTATTTTATTTATTGTGCAAATCTGGTGTATTACTATTTCATATTTGCAGTCAAATGGATTACCATTTACCACTACTTTTTTAGAAGTTTGTCCTTTGCTCATCTTCCTTCTCTATTCCTGCACTCTAAGCTCTTGTTGTTCCCTGAATTTCAATTGCAAGTTTGTTTTTGCCTTTAATTTTGCTATACCAATATACCATTGTATTTTGGAATAACAGACCTATCATTTCTCTTCTTTGTCCTCGCACTACCTTCCTGGTTGATTCCTGAAGTGAGTAAAACCTGATCTTCTCTTCTCTCTGAAATGTATCTTCGCGTAGTCCACCCTTACTCCATTCTGAAGCATGTAATTGTGTGAAGGTTAAAAATTTTGGATTTGAACCCCTGTTGAAACCAAAATGTTTCGGCAAAATGGCTGAGACCCACCAAAATTCGATCCATTTATGTGAAAATACATAAATGGCTATTTCAGTGCCGAAAAAGTGGAATTTTGCCCTGAAACTTGAATGAGTGCCTATTTAACCATGATTACACATGTTTGAATCATTAGATGGAAAAATGAAAAGAAAACCTAAGTGTTAGTTTGGCTTCGAACCCTGTACATATGATGACTATCGCGTCCTTCCATTTTTTCAATTAGGGCAAGGAGTGTTAAGGGTTCTTTCATCTGTTGTTTGGTTTCGAAAGGCGCTCGAATATAAAGACCTTTCATTAGTCGCCACTCGACTAACTTGGTATAAAGTTCCCATGTCATCATCTGCTTGAAGAATATCTCAAAGTTCATCACAACAGCTGTATAGGTGGGAAATTTTAGCTAATTGATGCTTCAAATCGACCCAATTGTTAGAGTGGATGCTCCAAAGTTGACCACCAAGTCTTGATTCAGCAACAAAATGAAGGATTTTGCCAAAAAAAATTGAGGGTTTCTAGTAGCTCTGGAGCTCTTGGGCGAAAGTGATGCAGTTCGAGGAAGAAGACTGTTCACATGGTACTGTTCATGAAGATCTTTTGTGGGCCTATTTGGGCAGGTGGCATCAGAGATACTGAAGCTGCCAAGATCTTTGAGTTTCCAAATCTCTAGTTACTAGTTTCATTAGTTTCTATTTCTTTGTAATGCTACTTAGGCCTGATTTGATATGATTTCTATTTCAATTTCCAGGGGTGATTTCTTGGTCAATAGCTAGGCTAAGTAGGAGTTTCTGTCTCCAAGTACTTCCTATTTTATTGTGTAGTTTCTTTTTTAAAGTCTCTTGGCAGCCAAGCTACTCCCTAATGTAGGACTAGATTTGACAAACCAAACTAGTCCCAAAACTGTAGGAACTTTTAGACTAGAGAACAACCAGATTACACCCCACAAACCACTGTAATCAGACCAACAGAAAATAGAAGTAACAGTATATAACGATCTCAGAAAACCAGTAATTTCTATGACTGAACAGTACCAGATGGGCAGAGACAAATCAAGGACTGATAACAGTTCAAAATAGTGTCAAAAAATTGGTAATTAATGATTCAGAATCTGAAAATCACAGCAGGAATCAACCCAGATCAATCGATCTCAGTTCAGTCCAAAACGGATCACTAAAAGACAAAAAAACAGAGATTTTATAGAACTTCCAAACGGCTGGTCAGAACCAGCCCTAACTTAGGCCGAGTTCTCCTTGGATGCTAGAAAAGCCTTGATCAAAACTGTAGCCGCAACAGAGAACTAAAACTGCTACAGGTTCCAGGAACCGATTGTGCAGAAAAAAGAGATTTTCTGGGCAGATTCAAAAAATAAGATATCTGTCTTATGAACAGTAGCAGATCTATGAAACAAGCTTGAGAATAACTAAAAGAGCAATAAGAAGATACTTGTAGAACCCTCCTGGACTTCACGCCGCAAGGAGTCAATTGGATCAAACACCAATTCCTTCAGCCTTGATCAAACACAAGACAACTCTTCATGAAGAAGACAATAGCAACAACCATTATTTTTTTAAAATCGTTCTAGGCTTTTAGGAGCCTCCTCTTCTTTATTTATAATGTTAATTTTGGGGGGGGGGAGAATTACAAAATAGAATGTTCCTCAAAAAGGAAACCAAATATTCTCCTAATACAATAGTTACTAAAAGCTGAAATTAGAAACTAACTGAAATTAGAAACTAGTTGAAAAAGGAAACTAACTACTAATGACTTGACTCAATTAATAAATTGACTCCTAAGGAAACAAATATAACTCAAATCAAGCCCAACTAAAAAGGAAACTGATGAAAATGGAAACTAACTAGTAATCCCGTACTCAATCTTAGAGCCTCCCTTTTAGACCCATAAAAGTGGTCTATTACACTCAAAACACATGGGATCAACGGCGTAACATGTATGGACCAACCCTAGGCTTATTCCTAATAAAACAAGCCTATTTTGGTAATTAATCTGCATCACTCCCCCCATGTAGTGGTTTCTCTTGTTATGTCTATTAAACATTGTAAATAAATATTCACCCAAAAAAAAAACATTATAAATAAAGTGGAAGGGCCTAAGAGCCCACAGTTTGGAGTATTGGAAAAAAGTGTCTTCTTCAATGGAGCAGCCGCCATTACATTGAATCAAGTGGCAACCCAAGGTGTTGAATCCTTGGTTTGGGACTGGTGGACTGTGGTGAAGCCTTTCCCACAGGCCATAGGTGGTGAAGCCTTTGGCCATATCCCCTTCTTTTCTCTTCTTTTCTTCAAGTTCCAGCAGTGGTTCCAGTGTATGCTGGGAGATTTCTGAAACTTTTATGGACTTCATCTTTGGAGGTTTGATTATACATTTATTATTTTATTCATTGTGTTTTTTTCTCGGTAGGTGCCCAGTTTTATTTCAGTTACAGACCCTGGGGTTTCAATATTAAAGCTCTTTCTTATCTCAGATTTTGTTCATGAGTTCCAGTCAATCTAGTCACTGGATTGGGCTGGATTTTTGATACTATCTTCTTTTCCTCCTGTTCTACATTCGACTATAGTTTGGAGTCCATCAGGTTTGTTGATAGAAGGTTATTAGAACTTTCCTGACCTTCCATTTTGGTGAAACACATACTTTGTATTTTCTGTTTCTGGCTGTTTCTTTCATTCTAACCGTTGGATGAACCTAAGATTTTAGGCATGCAATCAGCCTAATAAGACTTTCCTTACTGCAATTTCAGTCCCATCCATTCACCTGAATAACTGTTATTGATATTTCCCTATTCTGTCCATAAATTCTACGGTTTCTGGTTCACTGCTATTCTGATTTCTGCAAAGTTTAAAGTATTGGTATTGGGTATCATATCGTTCAAGTCATTTTAAGAGACATTGTATCGTATTGGAGATACGCAAGATACGCTAAGGATACACACAAAGATGGTCAAGGTACGCATGGAAATACACTTTTGCATAAAAAATAGTATAAATAAGCAATATATAAGTATATAACATGTATCATGCATAAACACTAAAGTGGAGAACACCGTATTGAGAGATAAGTGCATTCAATTGAAATTGTTATTAAGGATGAGATTTCTTACATGTAGTGATAGTTTACTCCCATGTCTTACCCAAAAAAAGAAAAAAAAAGAAAAATAGTCTACTCCCATAAAGAGTGTCGGGGTGGTTCCAACTCATACCTGGAAGGGTTTTTAGGAATAGGAGCGACTAGGATGATGTTGTGCACCGACTAAACATAAGAAAAATATTGACCCCAATCGAAATATCAAATATCTATTGTAATATCTCTCCCACTCATAGTAGAATCTTGTGTATTGGTCTATTGGTCTGGAGTGGCCAATGCTGGTAAAGTACTGAGTTGTGGTTGTGCTGGACCATGTCCATAACTTCCATACCCGAAGAAGCCCCATATCCACAGCTCGAAGAAGCACCTGAAGAAGCATACTGTCCATGACGTGATGGAGCACCAACATGATCCAAACTCATTCATAATCAGTGACTCCGTGCCCCTCATAAGCACATCACTGTCATTTGGATTCAGGGGGCCCTTATCCTTCCAACTGTAATACTGGGGTTGCATGTGTATACCTTGCCTCACATATGAACTGCAACCCTTCATATGACTGTGAAACCCCACCACCGCCAACACCACTGCCATCACCAACATCATCAGCCCTTCATAAGACTTGGCCAGTCGTTATCTATGAATGATTCAAAGCCCCAAGTCCAAGAAATGAAAGTGAGACCAATTATGTAGGGTTTGGGAGGGGCAAAAATGTACACAGCATTACCGTTTGCTTCACAAAAGAGGTTGTTTCCAAGTTTTGAACCTGTGACCAACATGTTGCAATATAAAAGGCTGAGCCAACAAATGGCTGATTGTTTATTGTTGATCCGTTTATGATGGGAACTTGAACAGGTTTAATGGTGGAGGAACTTTTGGTTTGTAAACATGCTTATTTTCATGGCATACATTCCTCGAGGATCTAATGGATGACATATCTTCCTGGCTGTCAACTTTGTATATGATAGTGGTATGGATGCATTACAGGAAAGAGATATAAGAAACCTGATTATTTCTGTAGCTGCATGCTGTTCTGTTTTTGTTCTCCTTTCTAAGAACACCTTGCCCCTCCATGTTTCTGAGTTTTGGTGTAGGCAAACTTCTCACTCCACCAAAAAAAAAAAAAAAAAAGGAAAAGAAAGAAAGAAAAAAAAAAGGTGTTCAATTATAATTGGACTTCTTTTGTACTAAACTATCATTTTTGGAAGTTTGAGCATTATTAACAACTGAGTATTGCTTGCATTAAACTCATGCAGTAGGCTGGATTGGTTTATATTGTTAACATCATTTAGTTAATTAATTTGCAGGTCACTATTGGAAAATCCATGGCATAACTCGTGCTTTGAAGGTTCTGGGTTTGTGAGATTGTTTCTTCCTACAAATTTAGACAACCAGGATTTCTTCTCACAGTAAGGATATCGAACTTGTTCTTTTCAGGAAATTGTTTTTCGTTGTGAGTTTTGGTGTTTGAGTATCTCTATCCACTGGCCTATTAATTTCCATGACAGTGATTGGATCGAACAATGCATGGATCTGTGGGGTTCCATTCCAAATTGCCAATTCTGGGACAGTCAATGGGCTTCTGTTATTTCTCTTTGTATAAAGAACTATGACTTTATCAACTGGGAATGTTTCTTACCAGTGCTTTTCACTAGATATTTGAATATGTTTGAGGTGAGTGCTATCTTCTTCTTCTTTTTTTTTTTGGATAAGGGAGATCAAATGAAGGGTCATAGTATAGTCTCATCTTTTTGATAGGGTTATCTTTTTAACCATGTTTTGAAGAAACTATGCTTTCATATGTAGTTGAATCTTCAATCAATTACAGCAACTTGAATTCCTATATGATCATCTTCATCAGATATTGATTGCTTAATCTTTTTCTATTAACGTTTCTTATATTTTTCCGAGAAAATTGATTTAAGATATAGTCCTACAAAATTGTAGGATTTATTTGGGTTCTCGAAGGTAGGTTCCTGTTTCATATTTGTTGTGTGAAATCACTAGGAGTTCCATCTAGTTGAATGTAAAAATAATGAAAGGTAAAGTACTTTAAGAAGGCAAGAGAAGTTACATAAAAGAAAGTAGCTGCATTTTAGATAGCAGTTGAAAGGGAGGTAAAATTGTTCTTTTATTCGTACACTACTAAAATTTAAGTAATATGGTTGAAAAGTGAAGTAAAATTTAGTTGTCATAGACTCATAATTAGTGAGTTTTTTATCTAGTTCAACTTTTTTTTTCTGTTTAAAATTTTTACATCACTTTGCAGCTTTTTACAGCCAACCAAACTGAGCCTTGGTGATAGTTTGACATTCACCATGCTCAATCTGATGGTTTGAGAATAAGATCTTGATCAACATTGTGTGACAAAATTTCTGAGATACTTCACTTTGGCATAAAAAAGGGCGTACCCAGTGCACAAGGCTCCAACCACTGTTGGGTCTGGGGGGTCATAATGTATTCAACTTACGCCCGCTTCGCGGAGAGGCTGTTTCTGGATTCGAACCCATGACTACTAGGTCACAACGGAGCAACCTTACCGTTGTGCCGAGATCCGCCCTCTAGATACTCCACTTTGGCATAAGGGGGAAAAAAGAAATAATTATGGTCTGTTGTGTTCTGGACCCTTGTTACAGGCTTATGGTATTGCCATGTTGGATTTTCTTATTGTCCATGTTTTATCTTGTCGAGTCTCCCTATTGTTTTGATGATGCACTTTGTGAGTGTCTCTTGGAACTGTATCTGAATTCTCTTGAATATTTATTAGTTTAAGATACCAACCAGCCATCTGGTATTACAGGTTCCTGTTGCAAATGGAAGAGGATCATACCCTTTCTCTGTTGATGTTCCAAGAAATACAAGGTTCTTATTTTCCAACAAAGCAATTATTCCAGCCAAGGCCATTGCTAAATCAATTGTAAGAAAGATCGTTATCTGCTCTTTTCTATGTTTTCTAGTTTTTTGTTCAGTAGAACTAGGTAGGCTTGTTACTAGCTGTATGTGTAATTATATGATACCTTGGATGATTTTTGAGAAATTCATGACGGCTATAACTGGCAACTGCTACAGGTTTATTTACTAAAGCCTGGGAGTTCGGCACAAGAATATTTTGAGAAATTGGTCAACCTATTAGAACAGTTTGTCTCCCTGCATTTCTTTAGTTCTTGATTTCTTCCCAAAGTATTTGCATTTTCAAACAAGGTTATTTTACTTTCCGGTTTTATTGTGTAGGTATTACCATCCATCTAACGGTGGTCACTGGACTTACTCATTAGAGCGTTTCTTGCGGTATTTAGTAATTACCTTCCAAAAACGTCTTACACATGAGCAACAGTGAGTACTTTATCTGGATAAAGACATGAGATATTATTCAACATTCCTATGCTTTTTGGGAAAAGTTATGTTGTTCCTACTGAAGCATTAGTGATACAGGAACATGGATGAAAAGAGAGAGGCTGAACTGTATCTGGGAAGATCAGAAAGAGCTTCTTTTGTTAAAGTGGTGTTGAAGTTAATTGATCGTGGTCAATACAGCAAAAATGAATCTCTTGCGGAGACTGTTGCTGCAGCAACATCTGTTTTATCATATGTAGAGCCCTCTTTGGTGCTTCCATTTATAGCATCTCGATTCCACATGGCCTTGGAGACAGTAAGTAGTTTTTCCGTATATGTTTTCTTAGACTTCGAATTGCTAGATTTACGTTCATAAAAAAGATTTGATACAATTTAATCATATACTCTCTAGTTCTTCTGCATGGAGATTTAGATTTTTACTATTTTTGTTATTTTAATACCACATATCTTGCTGGCAAACTGATAAAACAACATGGTTTCATTTCTATTAATTGTGTCTGTCTAATTGCACCAACTCCTGTTTCTGTATTTTGTATGTTTGTCAGATGACAGCAACTCATCAGTTGAAGACTGCAGTCACATCAGTAGCATTTGCTGGGCGTGCACTGTTTCTTGCATCTTTTTCATCTTCTTCGTCAAAAATAGATGATCTTGGTAATACTGATACGTTCACTGATCTTCTACTGATTTCATTATCCAATGCCTTGCTTGGTATGGATGCTAATGATCCGCCGAAGACCCTGGCAACCATGCAATTGATTGGTTCTGTATTTTCCAATGTAAGTCAGGAGAATATGATTGTTGCAGATGTATATTGTTAGTAATATGTAAGAAAATTTTCTTCTTTTTAATACCTTTCTTATGTTGCAGATATATTTGCTGGATGATAGTGAAAATGGGCCATCATTTATGCCAACCATCAGCTTTTCTGACTGGCTCGATGAGTTCTTGTGTCGTCTGTTTTCTTTACTTATGCATTTGGAGCCAGGCACTGTTCTGTAAGCAGCATCGCTTTGGGCTTCTTCATAGTTTTGTTTACTGAGCATATCTTCTCAATATTTCCGTTTTGTTCACCTGTATCCAGAACTGAAGGCATGCAGACATCGGCAACATCAGGAACCTTCTTGGTTGAAGATGGCCCCTCTTACTTTTGCATGCTAGAAATTTTGCTTGGAAAACTTTCAAAGCCTTTATATAATCAGGTTTTGTCTTTTATCTGCTTGCCAATTCTTATATGTAATCACTAGGTTTTAGTTGCAAGATATTTCACCTCGCCCCCTTTTCTTGTTTTTGGACATTCTTTGGCTGATCTTCCTGTCATAATATACACAGGCTTTAAAGAAAATATCTAAATTTGTCAAGACAAATATTCTTCCTGGAGCTATTTCAGAGGTTGGACTTCTTTGTTGTGCTTGTGTTCATGCTAACCCAGAAGAGGCAGCTGTTGACCTTATTGAACCAATATTGGTGTCCATCATATCCTCTTTAAAAGGAACACCTGTTACAGGTTTTGGTGGGACAGGAATTTCTGATGCCTCAGTTTCAACCAAGGTTTATCTCCCAAACATTGTTTGATCACCCGCTTTTATGTCTTACCTGGATTTCTGTAATGATCTTCAGATTGTTTGCAGGCAAAGCCTACACTTTCTCCGGCTCTGGAAACAGCTGTTGATTATCAATTGAAAATATTGTCAGTTGCTATCAGTTATGGAGGTCAGGTGCTTGTTCGATATAAGGATCAACTGAAAGAAGCAATTTTCTCTGCTTTTGAAGCACCATCTTGGAAGGTAGAGTACACGTGGCTCTATTATGTATAGTGAAGTTAGAAGTCTTATGCATTCTTTCTCAATAGGATCCTGCCAAATTGTAGCTTGTAAAATAATATTTAGTAATTCTTGTACTTCATATTTCTGTAAAGATTTTATTTCATATGATAGGTTAATGGAGCTGGTGATCATGTTCTGCGGTCCCTCTTTGGAAGCCTGATCCTTTATTACCCCATTGATCAATACAGGTATGTGCATCTCTTACATATTATATTCCTCAGATTTTTTCTTTCTCCTAGTTTTTAACTGCTTGTGTACCAAACAAATTCCTGGAATCCTAGGTGCATTTCACGTCATCCTGATGCTGTCATTTTAGAAGAATGGATCAGCACTAAAGGTTGTCAGAATGAAGAACAGCTATTGATCCCCAAGTGGCATGTCCCCAGTGATGACGAAATATTGTTTGCAAATGAACTCTTAAACCTGCATTTTCAATCAGCTTTAGATGACCTTCTTCAAATATGTCGGACCAAAATTCATTCTGATCCAGGTGGTCGTCATATTTTCCCTTTTGTGGTAGAATCTGTTTCCTCATGAAAAGCTGTAGTAATACTTGAATTTTGTAATGAAGGGATGTCTCATTTAGAGGGGTATAGGTTCTAATAGAGTATGGAGACTGGGCCTATTCATGAATTTGGCTTTTGTAATATAAATTTGAGTATAGGTTCTCATGGAGATTCGTGAAAGTTGAATACTCCAGAATAACAGGGCCACATTTGAGAAATAGAAAAATTTGAGAAGCAAGTGTCAACGGAATGATCCCAGATAGATCAGAGTGCATAACAGAATTATTGTAGTTCTGTTGTTATGACTTCTTGTGATTTGATGTTGTTTTGTCATATGTGAGAAGAGATTCGAGGTAGAATGTGTTTTGAATAGGTTAATTTCCAAATGTATAAGGTATTATTCCTATGAATGTACATATAATGTATTAAATTTGGATTTTCCCTCTTAAGTAGTATCAATGTCTGACGATTGGATGGATTTTATTGTTCAGGAAATGAGAAAGAGCATTTGAAGGTTACTCTTCTACGTATTGATTCTTCACTACAAGGTGTTCTGTCTTGCTTGCCTGATTTCCGCCCATCCTTTAGGGATGGAGGGATTGAAGATATAGGTTGTAGTTCTTTCTTAATCGCTGGAGCCTCAGGCTCAACTATTGGCAGCTCTGAACTTCGGGGGAAAGCTGCCGAGACCATACATGTGACTTGCAAGTAATGTTTAATGATCATCATCCTCTTTAGGTGACCTTCTGCCTCTTTTTACCAATTTACTGACCTCATCCATGGACACTGGCAGATACTTATTGGAGGAAAGATCAGATGATAGCATTCTTTTGATACTTCTTATCCGTATAATAGATGCTTTGGGAAATTACGGTATGTGCACTGCATCCAAATAAAGTAGAATCATGGTTATAATGTCTCACAGTTGCTGCTGATATTCAATATGTTTTTTTATTTTATTTTATTTTTTTCTTTTGTCATTCCTTTTGAAACCTATCATACAGGAAGCTTGGAATATGATGAATGGGCAAATCACAGGCAAGCCTGGAAATTGGAATCTGCTGCCATTATAGAGCCGCCGACAAATTTTATTGTTTCATCACATTCTCAAGGAAAGAGAAGGTGAGGTGCCCTTATACCATAAGACTTCTGTATATGTACATTTGAAGAACACATCAAATTCAGTTGTTTACTCCTGCATGTGTCCTATCTCTTTTCCAGGCCAAGGTGGGCACTTATTGACAAAACATACATGCATAATACATGGAGATCATCACAAGCATCATACCATCTGTATCGTACAAGAGGGAATACATCTCCATCAGATCATGTGGTTCTTCTGATGGATGATCTTCTGACTCTCTCATTGCATAGCTATGAAACTGTCCGGGCGTAAGTTGACTAGTTCTCCTGTACCTTTTTTTTTTTTTTTCAATCTTTTAGTAAAACTGATAAGAGAGAGTACTCTGTGACATGGGGTATTATCGTCTTCGGGGTCATTAATGGGTTGGGGACTTGGGTGATGTTTTTTTTCTTGTTTATTTCTTCTTTCTCTTCTTCTATGTTCATTTTTTCTGTATTATTAATAAACTTTTAATGGCCTAGTAAAAGGGGGGAGGGGAGATGGAACTGCACATTAGAGAGTGCCTCTCTTGATTACCTGGATATTTGTGAAATTTTTATCTGTTAGGTGTTACTATTGTTATTGAGCCACGAGGTTTTCCACTTATTTTTTATGGTGAGAATTTAAATGTCTTCATCCCATGATATTAAACTTTTAATGTTGGTGTCTCTTCTGAAGATTACTTGGTGGCTGCTCTTAGGTCTTACTGCAATTTGTTGTTGGATCTAATATAGCTGTTGAATTTGTCTCCAGATTTGCCGGTAAATCTCTCCTAAAGATTCTCAAGCGTTGGCCAGTTTTGATCTCAAAGTGTGTTCTCACCCTTATTGAGAGCTTACGCAATCCAAGCTCACCGGAACATGTAGTATTGGGTTCTTGTGCGATCCTTGCCACACAAACTGTTCTCAAGCATTTGACAATGGTATGTTTTTTTTCTTCTAGGAAAAGTGAAATATGGAAAACAAAATCTTAAAAGGGAGTGAAATATTTCTTACATTTCTTCTGTTCGGTCGTATATCAGGATGTGAAGGCCTTCTCCTCATTTCTTCTAGGTATCCTTGCAAGGTAACATAAACTGTTTGCAATCTGTCAGCTTGACACCAGTTTCAATATATATATATATATATATATCTTTACAATGCATGCCAACAAAATATTGATATTGCTAATGAAATTTTATACAATCTTTGAAGCTCTCATCATGAATCACTGAAATCTCAGAAAGCAATCAATGAGGTAATTCTTGAATTATGAAGATTGGATGCTGTACTTGTTAGTTGTTACATTTTTTGTGTTGTCTGACATTGTCAATTGCAACAGCTTTTTGTCAAATACAACATCCATTTTGGTGGAGTTTCCACAAGCATTTTAAGGACGTCAGACATTCCGAATGAACCAAATTTTGCAGATTTGGTTTCTCAGATTGTTTCAATGAGCTTTGACACCACTGGCTTGCATTGGCGGTAATGGTTATTTTACATTTGCTTTCTTCTTTTTTAAGGACATATTTATGTTACAGTTTGATTAGCTGTCAGCGTGTCACATCGATTTTTTTTTTGGGTGAATAAATAATTCATTACCAAAGGAGAAGAAAATACATACAAAGCCCCTAAAGAGGGGGGGGGGAGAAAAAAGACCAAGGTCTGCCCTCAAGAAGAAGAGGGAGTCCTAAGCACAGAGTGTGGGAGATCCTAGGACACAACAATATGACTGTTCCTTGGGGAAGCAATACAAGTAGAGGAGACGCCATAAATCTTGGCTTTGACATCAAAGGAAATGGAATCTCAAATCTTCCGAATCGGATGAGAATTGGAGGTCCATTTCCTACGATTTTGCTCCATCCAGATCTGATTAATGGATGCACAAAAAGCAAGCATGCCCATAGTGTCGCAAATAGAAGTCCCAATAAAAGTCATATCCATCCAAGTCTACTCCTTTGGAAAGGGAGAATTCTCCTACTTCTAGGTCAACATTTGGCAAGCACCCCTTTTCAGATAGAAGAGGAAAAAGGGCAAGCAAAAAAGAGGTGATCAATGTCTTCCGGCTTGGTTCCGCAGAGATAGCACATAGGGGAGACAGGAATCCTTCGTCAGATAAGGAAAGACTGCGTAGGAAGACAATTAGTGAAGGCGCGCCAGGTAGTAAAACTTTGGCGAGGGATGTGATGCTTGGACTAAATCAGCTTATGCTAGGGGTGTCAAAACCTCGCCCGAACCGATAAAGCAAACCAAAATCGACTGAATAAACCCGGACTGGACCAAACCGATCCTTCTTAGATTGGTTTTGGACTAAGGTTTGATGGAACCGTCTGAAAACTGGACCGAACCAAACTGATTGATAACCAAATCGAAACTGAACAAAATGAAACTGATAAAAAAAAAGTTGAATATGAGGTTATAAATGGGTGAATTGTGATTATCAATGAATATTAGTGTGAATATTCTTGGTTGTAAGGGGAATTGTTACAAATCATTGAATATGAGGTTATGAATAGGGAAATACAAAATTATTTGGATAGTTAAAAATGAGTGATTTGATAGTAGAGTTCATTTTGTGATTTCAATATTAGTTATCTTCTTAGTAATTAGTTATCTATTGGTTTCAGTATTCATTATCTTTCCCTTTACAATGATAAACTATGATTTCGTTACAAATTTAAAGTGTTTTGCCAAATTTTTTTTTATCACTACAGGTTATGAATGTAAGATTTCATTATGGTTCAAGCTCGAAATTAAACCGATCTAAACCAATATTAACCCGGTATTGAAAAACTGAAATAAACCAAAACCATACCGGACCGAAACTGACCGAAAACCGAAGTTCCTTAATAGATTGGTTTTGGTATCCCTCATTCTTAGACCGAAACTGATTTAGCCCGACCATTTGACACCCTGGCTTGATCTCGGTCTTGGAAGTTGGAATTATCCAAGCATGGTCATTCCAGTTTCGGTCTTCTCTGAGACCGTTGTAAGGCTATCAAGCTTAGTCATCTTACAAACCATGCTTGGATCATTCCTAGACCGTTGTAAGGCCGTCAAGCTTAGTCATCTTACAAACAATGCTTGGATCTTTCTTAGACCGAAACCGAGCCGAACCGACCAAGGAGAAGTTCCACGAATCCTGACAAAGTCTTTGGAGTTGAAAAGACCTGAGGGGGAGGGATTCCAGAGAATAGTATCATTTCTCCTCTGTCGGGATCCGTAGATGATGGGAAAAGAATTCCGGATAACAATAAGCTAGGGCGAGAATGGGAATGGAGGGGTCCAGATGCCCGCAGTCAAGATATCTGCAACCAGCGAATGTTTGGATAAGTTTAAACCATAGATGGCTCTGGCATTGATGACATGGGACAAAACTCCCATTGGATGCCAAGAATCCAGCCAAAGGGAGGTAGTGGACCCATCAACAATCTCTGAAGAGAACTTTGGAGATAGATGGTCTAAGAGAGAATCTTGTGCCACACACAAGAAGCATTAGGAGGGACTGGAACTGTCCAAAAAGGAGTTCGAGCGAAGGAGGCCCGAATACATCCAATCAACCCAGGTACTTTTCGTTTTAGTAACTAACTCCCAAATCAGCTTGACAATACTAGCTGAACTGACATCTTTGATGCACCTTAGACCCAGACCCTCTTCAGCTTTTGGGAGGCAAACTGCAGTCCAACTTAGGGGACGGTGAAATCTGGAGCATTCAGATCCTTTCCAAAGGAATGCAACAAAAAGAGTTTCAAGCCTTGAGATACTAGACTTAGGCAACCCATAAATATAGACCAATAGATGTAGGAGGCTTGGAGAACTGATTTCATAAGCTCTAATTGGCCTGCATAAGGTAGGAGCTTACCCTTCCATAGCTGGAGACATTTTTTGATGAGGTCAAGTTTAGGATTGCAATGATGAGCAGATAGCCTAACCAGGATTAAGGGCAGCCCCAAATATTTAACCGGAAGTTGTCCAAGAGAAAACCCAATCTTCTCAAGAAATGAAGCCTTGACAGATCGAGAAACCCCAGCCAGAAAGATGAAAGATTTACCTGGGTTAATAACTTGATACGGAGCCTAGGCATAGATTTAAAGTGATCCAAGCATTGCATAATGGTCTCTAAGGAAGTATCGTTGCATTTAGAGAAAATCATCAAATCATCCGCGAATGCAAGATGACTAAGCTTGACGGCCTTACACTTTGAAATGGCAGATATGAGCTGCTGATCAGTGGATATTTGGATACTCCTAGATTGAAATTTCAAGGCTAGGCAGAAGCTATAAGGCGATAAGGGGCATCCCTGACGAATCCCCACCGAAGAAGAGAAGTATTCTGCCGGGAGTAGCAATACAATGGTAGGTCCAATCAAAAAACACCGGAAGGAATCCCATCTGGGTCAAAACTGAACAATGAAGTCCCATCTTAATGAATCAAAAGCCTTGGGGATGTCAATCTTCATGAGGGCAGTTGGGGACTGAGATTTCCTGTTGAAACCTCACACTATCTCATTGCAGAGGATAATATATTGTCACTGATACTTTTACTTGGAATGAAGGCTGATTGATTGTCACTAACAAGGGAATCAATCACAAGCTTTAATCTTTGGCAATAATCTTGGCAATGAACTTGTACAAGAGATTACATAAAGCGATCAACATCAATTGATTCATAGCATCATCTCCCTCTTTCTTAGGGATGAGAGTATGAGACAGAGAAAGGAATGACTAATCCCTTTGATCTGACCTGGGTTGAAGAAGAAACTCTTAACTGCTTTGATCAAATCCTCTTTAATGATATCCCACGTGGAGGAGAAAAATCCTATATTGAACCCATCCAGACCAGGAGCTTTGTTAGCTTTGTGAGAAAGGATAATAGACCCAATTTCATCATTAGAAGGAATAGCCAGAAGCATACTGACCAAGTGGCTAAGGATGAATTTGTTTATTAGGCCATCCAGGATGAGATTTGCCGGCCTAGAGTCAAGCTTGAACAAATCATTGAATTAATCAACAGCCACAACTTTAAATATCATCAACTCTGCGACCTTGGGTTCCATCCAGAGCAATAAGCATAGGGATAGAATTGATGTTGGTTCTTGCCTTTATGGAGGGATGGAAATAAGCCGAGTTATTGTTTCCCTATTCCAACCAGTTGGTCCTAGCTTTCTATCTCAAAAAATTTTCCTCTTGAGCAAGGAGAGAGGAGTGACTAGCCCACTCATTCTTTTCTTCCTCCGCCAAGGAGGAATTGAGAGGGTTGGACTGAAGCTATGAAGAGAAGTAAGCTTATTCCTGCAGTCAATAACTTGAGGGAAAAAATTCCCAAAGGAGTTAGTATTCCCAGCTTTAAGAGCATCTTTCACATTCTGAAGCTTCCTGGCGAAGGCAGATATAGATGGAGGCTAATGGACCGATCTGCATAAAAATAGAAACTGTTCTTTCAAATGCACATATGGTCATTTCATGTGTGGGCAATGCCTTTTTTTTTTTTAATGAATATCGAGTACATATGAACTTTATTAGAATAGCGAGATAAAATGGGTACAAGAGCAAATATATAAAAACTCTCCAGTTGACAATACCCAAGAAATCCTCTTCCTTCATCCCTGTCCCCACCTAGAGGTTCATGACCTAACACTCTAAATCGCATAAAAGACCTCCAAGCTCTAGCTTGGCTTACTTATGCACCGAGGAATTTACCAATCTGGGCTTCCAGTGGAATGAGATGTTCATGGAGATTTTGAGCATTCAGGCCTGCCTGATGGGTAAGCTAGTTTCTGAGGGCCATCTTTCTCCAACATTTTCCATCCTTTCACCATTACCATTGAGTGCTGAATCCTTAAAGAACCCAGGTCCAACTGTAATTTACTAATATCTGCTTACATTGAATCCTTGGACAACAAATGCAGAGAAAGCCCAAGTCACTGCAATGTTTGGTCTCTAAATGTACCCCTGATGCTTGGGTGCCTTTAAATCTTCCAAAGAGTATTGTAGAAAATTGTAGAAATAAAATTTCATGATGTGTCTCTGGGGGTTGGGGGCCATAGTCTCACCATCTGCACCTCATGGGGTAACAATCTACTGATTGGATTCCACATGGGAATGCCTGAATGTATAGAGATTCCATGGAAGATATCAGCTGGAATTTCCCGTCTGACTGCATAATCTCCTGAGTAGAATGAGTAGTATGCTGAAACACCCAGCTGTTCTACACCTATTGGATATACCATGTTCTGCCACCTAGGTAAAATTCCAAATATTTCCCTGGCTAGCCAATGGGTGATGTGTCTACTGCAGGCTGTTTGAGAATATAATTCAAATTACCCAGGAAAAGCAGTCTTGAGAAGTGGTATGGACAGTTGGTCACCTTTTGCAAATTGACAATCAACTATTGAAGTAATGAAGAAAAAAACTGGTTGACAGATTCATAATCTACTGTGTTATCTGAACCTATATTAGTCCTCTTCTAAAATGTACGTCTCACTCCTCCCTTGATTAAGACCCAGCACACACTTGGATGATGGTTCCTTTTTTTTTTCAATATTTTAGGAATAATGTGAATAGATCAGGAAATCTAGAGTTAGGAGATCACCACTCTACATGTACTCTGATAGTCTGATATCTTCATTTTTTTCACCGTGCCAGATTAAGCTGCACATGGGAATATAGTTGCACAAATATTTTTCATGTGCTCTCTTCCATGCTTATAAGTGTGACTGACTCTATCTTCAAAATCCCACCCATTTGAGTTTGTGCTCTAATTAGCATGAAGTCACCTCTGTATCAAAAGCACCAAAAGATGGTTCCTGTCAATTCTCTTCAGATAACTTTGCTTGGTTACACCAAAAGATGGTTACCTCTTCAAATAGCTTTGCTTGGTTACTGTATCTTAAAACTCGCATTAGTTGCAGATTTTCACCTTCTGCGAGACCAATAAATATGAGTAGCCTCCCCTCGATCTCACATCGTAAATTCCTGATACACCAACAAATGCAAGGTGTCTTCCTCATATATATATATATTTAAAAAAAAAAAAAAAATAAAGGAAAAAAAAAAAAAAAGAAGAAAAAAAAGTAGTGCAAAGTGGTGCATGTGTATAATGACATTTAAGTGATATCATAGCCAATCAGTCTGTCCCTGGAACCAACCAATAACGGTATCTCCTTTAATAATAAGATAATGAGATCTGATTGAAAGACTGGAGTCCAAACCTGTTATTACTTATCAACATCAGTGATTTGGATGGATTCTTGCCTAATCAGTCTAAAATCCTTTTGAGCTGTGAACTTCCCTTTATGGTATCATTATGATCATGTCAAAATCCTTTTGAAGGTCTTCCTTCACGGCTTCACCACATCCTAATATTCTCAGAGAATCCTTTTTGGACTATGGGCTTTATCCTTCTCCATCTACTAGATGTCTAATCTTTTACACTGAATTGTATCTTCTTTATTTTCCTTTCACTTTTCCCACTTTTTTTTGGGTGTCATGCATGCATATACCTTGTTTTGGAAGATTTTAAGAAACTAGCACCTTTTCTTTTTCCCAGGTACAATCTGATGGCCAACAGAGTATTGTTATTGTTGACTATGGCTTCTAGAAGTGACACAAATCTGTCATCAAAAATCCTGAGTGAAACCGCTGGTTAGTATCCACTATCCATTGTGTTTGGTAATGCATGTGGTTGTAAGGATTACTGTATCTTGCCTTCTTTTCTGTTATTTCCTATAATTATTGAATGCTTTCTTTATTCTTGCATTAATCCTGAGTTTAACTGCTTTCTATATTTCCTGCTCTGTATTTTGATTTAAAATCTTTCCAGGTCACTTCTTAAAAAATCTAAAGAGCCAGCTTCCACAGACTAGGATACTTGCGATCTCTGCTCTGAATACCTTATTGAAAGAATCACCATACAGAGTGGCTGCTGAGGAACTGGATCATTCTTCAAACGGAAATGATAAATCTTCCCTTGAAGAGGCTTTGAGTCAAATATTTCAGGAAGAGGGATTTTTTAATGATACATTGAACAGTCTTTCTCATGTTCACATAATCAGTGATGCTGACAGTGCGTCCTCACGAGGAAATCATGGAACATCCTTTCAGAGCCTAGCAGATAAATCGATCACCCGTTTCTACTTTGAGTTTACAGCTTTATGGCCCCGGACTCCTAGTTGGATCTCTTTATTTGGAAGTGATACTTTTTACTCAAACTTTGCACGGATTTTTAAACGGTTGATTCAAGAATGTGGCATGCCAGTTTTATTGGCACTCAAAACTTCGCTGGAGGAGTTTTCAAATTCTAAAGAGAGGTCAAAGCAATGTGTTGCTGCTGAAGCATTGGCTGGTGTGTTGCATTCTGATATCAATGGACTTTTGGGAGCATGGGATGGTTGGATAATGGCCCAACTGCAGAAGATCATTCAAGCACCATCTGTGGAATCTCTACCTGAGTGGGCAGCTTGCATACGTTATGCAGTTACTGGAAAAGGAAAATATGGAACAAGAATCCCACTACTAAGGCAAAGGATCATGGATTGCTTAATGAGTCCTTTGCCTCAAGTGGTAGCTACCAATGTAGTTGCTAAGCGGTATGCTTTCCTGTCAGCTGTTCTAATAGAAGTCTCCTCTCCAAGGATGCCAGTGCAAGAGGTTGAGTTTCATGATAAACTTTTGGAGGAGTTGCTTAACAATATGAGCCATTCATCTGCACAAGTAAGCATAGATTTTTTGTCCTAAATCTTATCTGGTGCTGAAGCATTGTTTAATTTTTATATTCTTTTTTGTCTTTTTGGGTATATAAAGATCCTATGAAACTATTAAAGGCTACACAGATATAGTGTACAGCAACAAAAGAAATGTGGTACCTGTTCCAAAGAAACAACCTAATGCAGGTGGCAATCGAAGGTCCTAACTCCTAACTAAGGCCTGCTGGTATGGGCTCAAATATCTAATAGAATTCAAGGAAAAAAGGGTAAGCTGATAAATAGAACAGTGAGGTAGGACAGATTTCAGAGTTGAAATTAAGAGTATAAGTACCAAGGATTAAAGTATCGGTATCGGTCACCGTATCGATCGATCAAAATTAAGATACGTATCGGAGGGTATCGTTTTGTATTGGAGATATGCACATAAATGGATATGAAACACCTTTTTAAACACTTTTTCATAAAAAAATTGTTAAAAAAAACTATTGATAACATGTATTATGCATAAACACTAAATTGAGGGTATCGCATTAAGAATTCAAGGTTTGTAGTTGTCCCATAAATGTAAAATCGTTGTTCCCAACCTTGATTTCCACTTTAATTAGAGAGAAATATGGTTGATAGCAACTTTAGGACAAAAACCCCTCAAAAAATCGTGTTTTCTGAAAAAATACTCATCTTGGCCATTATATGACCGTAGCACACTGTATCGGTACATACCGATACGTACCGATACTCACCGATACGTACTGATCGATACATACTGATACTCACCGATACGTATTGATACTCATCGATATGTACCGACCGATACATACCGAAACGTATATTTCACCTCAATTTTATATTTTCTATAGAGTATCAGTACGTATCGATAGTGTATTGGTATATATCGGTATGTATTGTAGGATATATATCGATACGAAAGGATTTTAAAAATTCCATGTATCGTGTTGGTGTGTATGCTAAATTTAAGATACGTATCGGAGGGTATCGTATCGGTATCGGAGATACTTTAAACCATGAGTATAACTGAGAAATCGGATAAAAAAAATCTCTGATTTCAAGACTTTATTTCATAGACTGATAATGATAAATCAACCACAGATTCACTGGAGTAGCAGAATGTGAAGTTTAAATTTGGAAATTAATGTCTCTGTACAGATCTTTTAAAGGAGAGAGAATAAAGAAATGTTAGAGAGAGTTCCATGATAGTGGAGATGAAGGGAAGGGGAGAGAATTCGGAGGGGAATAAACTGAATCAATGAGGAAGAAAGGGGAAAAAGCAAAAAATGATTTTGATTGAAGCTTGCCAGGTACTGCTGGATGGGGTCCCATACTGAAAAGGAAGACGAAAAGAAGAGATTAATGACCAAGGAAACCGACTTGTCCCGTGGCGGGGGTCAAAGTAGTCAAAACAGTCCATTCCTGGTAGGAAGGCAAGAATCCCAGCTTTCTTCCTCAACCAGTGGATAAGCAAGGCAGCAACCTTCAAAGACTAAAATTTTAATTCAATTGTCCATTAGAACACTATATTTGACTCCTTAAGACACAATTGAAGTAGACTACCTTAACTAACTGATTGGACCACACAAATTTAATAAAAAAAGGACTCCTGAAAGACTTTCAAAGACCACATGTCCGGACCACTTTTGAAACAATATTACAAAATGGCCTTCGTCACCTCAGTAAATAATTCACTCGACATTGTCAATAACCACTCACATGTGAGTGGTTGAAAGAGCTTGTTTTGGACGAAAGACCTGGTTCTTGGGCTGGGCTGACTGAACCTAGCCACCTTGAGCCTTGGCTTCCATTTTTGATCCAATTCTCCAACCATTTGGAGAGCCACTGCATCACAGACAGAACCATTTTTTTTTTTGGGGGGGGGGGGGGGGGCACTCAGATTGTGTTGAAAGTAAAGGCATTATGTGGGCTGATTACTGTTCCAATTTGGAGCTTGATCATTTGGAGGTGATGATTCGTTTTTTTTTCTGCTGCATTGACGACTGGTAAAGCTTTCCACTTCTTTGATTGGGCTCCTTAACCAACTATTTTTTCTTATAATAAGATCGTCTCGAATATTCCTAAAGAAATTTGTGTTTAAAATTCTTGTTAAACCATAAATCTAAGCTAATGCTATACCCCGTATTTATTTAAATATGGAGACAATTCATAGGCCATACTTATGAATTTGCAGTGTTTATGGGCCTTGTATGTCCTGTTTTCGAGTACGTTTCTATTTGTTCTTGAAAAGGAAATAAAAGTCTTTTGAATTTGTGAAATCTCTGTTAGCTACCCATTCTTAATCTAAATATCTAATTCTGATGCACATTTTGTGTGGGCAGGTAAGAGAAGCTATTGGAGTTGCACTTTCTGTGTTATGCTCTAACATTCGCCTTCGTGAATCCTTTACACCACTTCATACTCAGGAAGAGGCACAAAATAATGTGGATAACTCATCTAGAAGGGAAAGTTGGCATAAGCTTCTAACAGAAAGAGCTTCTGAAGTGGCTGTAAATATCCAAAATGCCAGTCAGTTTGACAATTTGGAAAACTCAGCAGAGATAACTTCTGAAAATGGAATTTCAAATGACGATTCATGGGAAGACATAAAGTGGATGGAAACGGTAATCTATTCTGCTTGGATTTTAAGCTGAAACTTCTTCTCTTCTAGACATTTCTCTAATAAATCTACTCTTTTTTTTTCCTCTAAATAAAAGCAGATGTTCCATTTTATTATCTCATCTTTGAAGTCTGGAAGGTCTTCATGTTTATTGGACATAATTGTGGGTCTTCTTTATCCTATTCTTTCTTTGAAGGTATGTAAAATGTAGTTTTATTGTGCCTTACTTGGTTTATTGGTTTGCTAGGTTTATATCACTCTTTATCATGCTTTTAATAAGTTTTGGGGTTTCTTCTGCATGGTTTTAATAATGGTGTTAGATTGGTTGGATCACCTGATCTAGGTTACTGACAGTCTGAACTGATCTGATCTATCACACGCATCAGCTTTCAGTATGGGGCATTTGGTTGTCCTCTACCTAGACCACCACCACCACCATGACCTTGGCCTCCCCCTGAACTTGTGACCTTTGCCAGGAAAACCAGTATTACTGCGACAACCTCTACTATTTGAAACAAGAGCTGAGTTATCCTTAGAGTAGGCTGATTCAGATTTGGTGGAGACACACAATACGTTGGATCCAACAGAAAGCCTCATTCATGGATGGTATCTTCTCGTCTGCAAGTATTTGGCTTTTGACGGGTTGAAGATCTAGCAACTAAGAATTCAGCGTGTTAAGCCTTCATGATTTCAATTTCAATAGAAAGAGGTTGATATACGTTGAGATCTTGCCACATGCCCTTTAAATAAGTGTAGTAGTCGTCAACAGATTTTCCATTCTGCTTAAAGGAGAAAAACTTCTCATATATATCACATACCCCGGACATGTTTTGTCTTGAGAGTAACTCTCTTTGAGATCATCCCAAATACCCTTGGCTGTGGTATGAAACATGACATTGGCAGCCACAAAAGGCTTTATATTATTCCACAGCCAATAAAGTACTGTGGCATTCTCCATTGTCCATTCCAGATACTCAGCAGAAGTCGTAGCAGGTGGTGGTTTAGTTAGATAATCCATTTTTGACTTGGCAGTAATATATACACTAAGCCTGTGCCGAGAGTTAATAATTTGATGCACCATTAAGTTTAATAGAAGTTGAGTTGGACATGGATGGAGTCCACAGAGGGTTCCAAATCACACATAATGTGCATAAAAGATAACCAGCAGCAGTATATCAATTGAATCATAAACAAAAAAAAAAAAAAAGACAGGTAAAGCGGACAAGGGAAACCACCAATATAGAAAAACAATAAGACAAGGAATGGCCAGCAAATAACACATCACCAAAGATCAAAGTAAACACTTTTTGATAGCTCTCCAAATCTGGAGATATATAGCAGCACTCTAGGGGGGATATAAACCCGAAAATTTCACACTTATTTGATGAAAGATCCAACAACCAGCAATAAAAAAAGATGCAATTCTGAAATTCAAAACTCAGAATTTGGGTGATTAAATATTACAGCCAATCCAAAAGTCAGATTGCCACCAAGTCAAGGTCGAAGGGCCTTTTTTTTTGGGGGGGTGTGGTGGGGGAGGAAGAGATAATGCCCTAGAAACCCAGTTGAATCTGATGGCCTGATTCAAAATAATTGCAGAAATCGAATCTGCAAAAAGGTACCCAAAAACAGGGTACTGCCAGGGTGATCTTCAGAAGTATATATAAACTAGCAAGGGGGCTTGGATTAGCCTCAAACTGAGATCGAAGAAGCTTAGCAGTGGTGCCAATACTGCCCTACAATCTCAGATAAAACAAACTGACAGATGAAGAAGACCGTGAGATATCGATTCAGCCAACAAAACCCATAAAACAGGGTATCACAGTGATAGAAAGAGCAATTAATTTGATGTAGTTTTCTTCTTGTAGATAGATAACTCAATCAGATTTCTTTTGCAGGTAATCCCTTTCATCTGGATAGCATATACGAAGGAAACCCTAGTGAGTTTTGCATATAATAATCAGCTAGGGTTCCATAGGGTAGATATGATAGCATAGGTTGCTGCAAACCACAAGAGCTGCCTACTTCTCGGGCATTCTTAGAGATGCCACTGTGGCCTCCATCATCTCCAATGGGTCCTGGGCCCCTCCCGTGTCCTCTCCCCCCTTTTGGCCATCTGGTTGGCCCTTCCTCCCGTCCCCCCGGTCATCGTGGTAGAGGCGACTCAGTCACCTGGCTTCCTTCCCCTTCGGGTTCCTTTTGCTCCTCCTTAGCTTGGAATTATATTCGAACCTAGAGTCCTCTTGCTTCTTGGCAGAAGTTTGTTTGGTTTATTGGTCATATCCCCCGTCACAGGTCTACTGTTTGGAGAGCTCTCTCCAATTGCCTCCCTACCCAATCCTTTCTAATCCGCCAGCAAATTCACGTCTCCCGCTCCTGTTGTCTTTGCCGGAATGATGTCGAAGACATAGATCATCTGGTCTTCACCTGTCCCTTCTCTTCCTCTGTTTGGAAAAGAGTCCTCAACACCTGCTGGCCTGATAGGAGATGCATTCTCCCTCTTCATAGGGAGTGGATTTGGTTGACATGACCTTCGGGGGTCCTTCTATTTGTGACACAGCCAGGAAGCTTGCTTTTTGTGTTGCTATTAACCATATTTGGATGGAGCGAAACCTCCGAAGATGGACTTCCAACCCTCGCTCTTTTGACTTGATTTAGAAAGCCATCTTCTTTGAAGTTAGTTCCAAATTGAAGATGATTCAGCCTCGCCCCATCGAGATCCCCAAGGAACATGCTTATTGTTGTCTCCTCTCCTGTGGCCTCCCCCCCCCCACAACATTTTTCCCTCCCCTCCCCTGTAATTGTCTCCCCCTTTTTCTTTTGCTTTGCCCATTGGGGCTGTATGTTCGTATATTCCTTTTCCCCTTCCCCCTTAAATTCTTATTCACCTAAAAAAAAAAAAAAGTAGATGATACCTCCTATACAGATTATATAACCAATTGAATATTTAATTACAAATTAGGACCTCACTTAAAATAAACTACCTTACCCATAACTCACTACATACTACCAAATATATGCTTAAAATTGTAACACCTAATAACACTTAACAATTAAATTCTAGGTGCTTCTAATCGTTTATTGAACTGGATTATGCTTTGGATGGTCTTACAAATGGAAGTCTTTGTTCATAGAATTGTAGTTGCTATATGTTGTTTGACATTTTGACAGCACTGGTCTTTCGAGTCTAGATTTTTCTTGAACTTGATAGCACTTTCTAGTCTGAAGTTTATTCTAGTCATCTTCAGCTTCTTGCCTACGATACTTGAATAACGTTAAATAATTTGAGGAGAATATGGAAAATTTTCCTTGAATTGGTTGTCATGTTTGCTGGAAATAAATTTTCTTCGAAATACTTTTGTATTATAGCTCTAGATGTAAAGAAATTTTGATGTCTTCTTGAAGGAAACGTCGAATAAAGACTTATCAACATTAGCAAAGGCAGCTTTTGAGTTACTGAAATGGAGGATTTTCCCTGAACCTCATCTCCAAAAAGTTGTGGCAGTTATCCTTTCTTCAGCCAATGATCCCAACTGGAGAACTAGATCTGCAACTCTGACATATTTACGTACTTTTATGTATAGGTATGGTACTTTATTAGGACTTCTACCTCATTACTTGTCAGATTTCTCTTAACTATTGCAACTTTATTTCCCAGAATTTATCCTTTTTTCCCCCCCTGTAAAAGTAGTTTTGCATACCGCATTTATTCAGAATAAAGTTTCAGGCAAGGGACAGCAGTGGACACTATGTGAGGGCATCATCATATTTCTATTTTTCTACTTTGTTTATATTGTTGGGATTTGCTTGTCTATTTAACTGTTTTCTCCATCAATAAAATTAAGGATGGACATTCCTCTTGCAGCTAACTCCTTGGGGTGGCTGCATGAATTTTGTATTTCATGTTCCACCTGTTTGTAGAATCTAGAGCCATATATGGAGATTTTTATTTGTTGTTTATCAGTAAACTAGACTAGATGATATTGTTCTTTTGACCTGTTGCTGGTGAAGTTTTCATGGATGATCTCTGTGCCATCCACATGCCAAGTGAACTAAGGTTGTGGAATTTGTATTCTCTTTGTGACAGGCACACTTATAATTTGTCGAGTGAGGATAAGCGCCAAATTTGGACAACTATTGAGAAGCTACTTATAGACAATCAAGTTGAGGTAAGTTTCAGGATTGGATATTTAACTGATAGGTACTTCTGTAGTGAGACAGGGGATGGGGTTCTCTTTTGTTGGACCTTGTCTTTGATTCCAAACAAGCAGATTCTTAGTGGTCATCTATGTCCTTCCTCCTTTCTTAAATGGTTTTTAGACTCCTATTGGCTTATCAGGTTCTTTTGTTAGAAGGACTATTGGTTTGTGTTTTTCATGTAGAGTACTAATCACGTGTCTTCTAACCTTATAAATAGGACTATATTGTTTGTTACCACCCTTTTGGTGTCAGGGTAGGGATGGCTTTGTGGCTTTGAGAGTTTGTTGGTGAATTTTTCTCTGATAAATTTCAACTTCATTAGAACAAAATCAAATGGTTGTATGAAATTGAAAACAAGATAGACCCAAAACCACCAAAACAGAAAAAGAAAATACAAAGCTACATTTTGGATACAAGATTAGACTAGTTTGTCAAAGAAAAGTAATGGCCTGAATATAATCTGGGGTGTAACAATCCCTTGTAGGTCTAATTAGTCAAATATGCCATTTGCTGGCCTGGGCTTCCAATGGAATGAGAAGTCACTAGTGAAGCAGTATTCTTTATGTGCCTAATGACATGTATGAACCTCCAATGGTTATCCTTGGAGGAGGACACCCAAGCGATTGCAGTCACTGAATCTCCTTCCAGCTTAATGTTATAGAAGCTTTCTTGAAAGAGTTTTTTCTTTAATGGTTCCTTGCTGGATCAGGTGAGGGAGCATGCTGCTGGAGTTCTTGCAGGCTTGATGAAAGGTGGAGATGAAGAACTAGCCAGGGACTTCCGTGATAGAGCATTCAGAGAGGCATTTTCCATTCAAAAGAGAAGGAAAAGGTTATTTTCTGTGTTTTTGATGACTTTAGTTAGCTATGTTTGTATATATGTATGTATATGTGTAGACAGGTCTGCTTCTGTACTAAGGCTTCCAATACAATACATGTACATGCATGTAACATACAAAGCATATAAATTGACAGCCACCTGTTTATGGTGCTAGATTGACCTTTATATTGGTACTTTGATAGTGATAAACATAGATGAATACCGTGATTGGCTGCTCAGATTGTGCTTGTCATAGTGGAACACATGCATGTAAATGCAACTCAACTGAGTATACCCATCCCAATTACTTGGGATTGGGTCCAACAATTTTGTTCCTCAAACTCAATTTAAGTTCGACTGTTCAAGCACTCGTGCACGGATCCATGTAGCAGACCCCATTTAGGTGGGATTTTACTGAGTTATTGTTGTTGTGTCCCTTCATTTTTACTATTATCATTATTTTTCTTGTCTTTGCACGGATCCATGTAGCCAACCACAATTGGTTGGGATAAAGCTGAGTTGTTGTTGTTCAAGCACTTGTGCCTTTTCTCACCATAACGCAATATTTTCGGGATTTCCCATCTACATCTCTATATGCATCATTTCCCTTGTTCGTGGTGCATTTTGGTCCTCACAGCTGGCTGAACACATGGATTTACTTATCATCATCTTGTTGCTTATCAGGGAAACTCTTAAGTTCCCTCAGATCAGTTAATTTTTCACTATATCCTTCCTACTTTTGCAACTCACCCACCTCTACACCCTCATATCGGCCACACTTGTTTATCTACAGGTGATACCTGCACCCATCCATCTGCATCTGCCAAATGGCTCAAATGATTGTGTTTAGGATGATGTTGGTGCATTTATAGAATGCAAAACGCATTTATGTATCTAGCAATAGGATATTGCTTATTCCTGCTTTCCTGGAAATGGGTTAGTCCACATATGTTTTGATATTATATGCTGTGAAATTGCAGAAATTTGAGTTCTGGTCAGTCATCAGCTTCTATACATGGTGCAGTCCTTGCTGTGGCGGCTTCTGTATTGTCTGTGCCTTATGACATGCCCAGGTATACAATATATTGATAGTTGGATACTCAATTAGTGATGTCAAAGTCATTATCAGTTTCTCAATATAGAACGTTATACGTGTGTATAGATGCATGCTTGTATGTCTCTGTTTGCATGTGCGAATTTTGCGTCTGTTTATGGTCTATTCAAATGCTTTACTCTTGGATGGCCATGACATGGCAAATATACTGATAGAATGATCTTAACTATGATACTTAATATTTGATAGGCAGGACAATATTTTCTGGGAAGGTTTGTTGCTCAGTCTTTGGATCCATGTCTGCATTATACGTAGTTGTTTTACCATATTTTTTCCCCAAATGGCCTTCCTTCTGTGATTGGTGCTGAAATTTGTGTTTTAAAATACGAGATGGAGGAAAAGTAGCATTCCTTTCCCATTTGGTGGGAAGCGTTTGAGATGAAACTTGCTACATGAGGTGATGTGGTGGCTACTAATTCGGCATCAGAGAATCCATTTCCTATTTTTTTGGGCTCTCCAGTTTTTAAAATCTGAACATAGTGTATGGGCTCTCCAGAGGATGTCCACTGGTTGAAAGGTGTGTAATAGAGAAGGGCCTACTGAATGGTACATGGGACAAGACCCAAACATATAGGTAGATTAGTCAGCTGCACATAGGAAATATAGGTTTCATATATCAGGATTGGACACAAATCCCTTCATAGCTAATGCTCTGTATAGTGCCATTGAATATGTTTATTGTTTGCTGCAGTTGGCTGCCTGACCATGTTACCTTGCTGGCTCGTTTCATTGGGGAACCGTCACCTGTGAGGTCAACAGTTACAAAGGCAGTTGCAGAGTTCCGACGAACCCATGCAGATACATGGAATTTTCAGAAAGATTCTTTTAGTGAAGAGCAACTTGAGGTACATAGATATTAATTCTTGCCCCCGACAGGCTAATCTTTATTCAATATTTTTTTTCCCCCTTTCCCCTGATCCTTTCTCCTGTGGGGTTGTCTGTACTGGCAGGTTTTGGCCGACACTTCCTCTTCATCTTCATATTTTGCTTGATTGCATCACATACGCAAAAGAAAGAGAAATAATGGAAAAAATAAAGAGTGAGTCTTGTATTATTATCCTCATTGTAGTAGTCTCTGGGATGAGTTTTATTTATAATTTGTGTATTTACAGTGTATACTGTTTTTTATATATAATTTGTGTATTTGCATGTATGCTGTGTGTGTGTGTGTGTGTGTGTGTGTGAGAGAGAGAGAGAGAGAGAGAGAGAGAGTGAAAAAGGTTATTTCCCCGGTGATGGTGTAACTTTCTTGCCAAATGTTTTGGGACAGAGTATCCCTGCACCCACGGATTCCCATTCACTGTGGGCGATCAGGGCCGCGAGAGGGGGACATGATTTTTAGGCCCATAGATCACATGGTGAACGTCACCGTACGGTCAAACGGAAACTTTCTACTTAATGCCCCTTTTGGACAACAAGAGATCATCAGAATTGAATATGCTGGATCCTATTCCCATAGTTTTTCGTTAGTGGACATTTTGTAGTGGTAGATTTTAGAGATTTTTGGACTGAACAATTGAATTTAGATCAGATGACACAATTCCAAGGTTTTTGGGATCGAGTTCAACGGATTCTGATCCAATCCGAATCAAAATTGGCAGGGAATAGATTTGAATCAAAATTAGCTGAAGATCGATTCGACATCTAATTCTAAGTTTAAAATACTCTAGGAAGAGAGCTTTTCGGGGGGCATCTAATTCTAAGTTTAAAATCCTCTTTGGTAGGAAGAGAGCTTTTCGGGGGTTCACAGAGACAATAGTCAATAAAGCCGAGTTAAGGAACCAGAGCAGTAGACAAAGTTGAAGTCGAGAAGCTCTTTTTTTTTTTTTTTCTGATTCAAAGTAAAAAGAGGAAAAAACAAGAGGATTCTATGGGGGGTAGAGGTGAATACCCACCCGATTCCTAATTAAGGTTTTTTAACATATAGCTTCTTCTGCTAGGTTCTTAAGTGCATACATAGGATAGTCATTAGCCTTTGTGACAAAAAAAGTGGTGTTAGTCAAAAAATGATGCAGCTCGACATGATGAGCCAAAGTAAACCACGACCAGTTCAAAAAATTGTTAGGTTGTAAGAGAGTGTCTAAATCTTTCACATCACTCCAAAATTCCCAGACCTCCCATCCTTGCTTTTGAGCTTCTTCTAGTCCAAATAGGGCACCTGCCGCGGCCGCTTCAGTAGCCTCTCCTGTCATCAAGTAGTTAGCACAAAGCAATAAGCATTCTTGGTTATGAAAAATAGCAACAACCCATCCAGTTCTATCAGTATCGAAAAAAGAAGTGGTGATAAGGCTGAAGTTTTTAGGATCAGTTGGTCTTGGGAATATTATGGGTTCCAAGTTTTCGTTTGATTTATGAGTGACCGTTTTTGGAATTGTCACATGGGTAGAGGCATTGACCCAGTAAAGGATCTGGTCCAAAATATTTTTTGGGTTTGGTCTCTCTTTTCCGAAGGTAACAAGGTTCCTATGCTTCCATAGGAAGTAACATGTAATAATGAAGATCGTGAAAAAATACTTCAAGTCACACTTATTCAACTTATGTTGATGAAAGAGATACATTATGATAGACGAGAAAGGTAAAAAATTCGAACACTCGCTTCGGAGGCCCAACGGGCCAGCAGCCCAGATATGCTTTGGGAAATCACAAGTGAGGAAAACATGGTGAATGTTCTCCATTCCACTCAAGCATAAATCACAGACTGGGTCAAGGTCCTTTCAATTATGCAGATGGGCTTTGGTGGGAATCCCATGATGAGCCAAATGCCAAAAGAACAATTTAAATTTGGGATGGATACGGAGACTCCAAAAAAATTGCCACCATTGAGAGCAAGGTGATGAGCATGTACACCTGTTATGGCAGTCATGATAATCTGTTAGTATTTGTTTTTGAAGAAAACGAGCAGTAGTCTTAGTAATAAGTATGCCTGATTTAGAGATGTGACACCACCACCTATCTTCATCATGTGAAAGAGGAATCTCGAAAACAATGGTGGCATAGTTGGGGGGAAGAGCATTACTGATTAAACTTCTATTCCAAGAGTTGTTAGTGAGGAACATGCTGACTTTATCAAGAGGGGAAAAAGAAATAGATTGATAATTGGTAAGGAGGATTGTTTTATTCTTAAAGATCCATGGGTCATACCAAAAAAATGTACTAAGGGTAGGAAGAATACCAACAATTGCATTCCAACAAGGAGAGCCCCTACATTTCAGGGTTTTAGGATCAAAGACTGACCTTCGTGAAAGATATTTAGCTTTTAGAGATTGAGCCCAAAGAGTAATAGGATTAGAGAGCATTCACCATCCCAATTTTAACAAGAGGGCTTGATTCTGTATTTCAGCACTCCGGAAGCCAAGACCACCATGCATCTTTGGACGACAGAATTTATGCCACCCAATCAAGTGGATGCGTTTATATGATTCCAAATCATTATGCCAAAAGTGCATAGATATATTGACAATTTTTCTGCAAATGTATTTGGGGAGTCTGAAACACATCATTAGGTAGGATGGAATAGAAGCTAAAACCGATCAAATGAGTACAGATCTTCCAGCATATGATAGCAAGTTAGCTTTCCACATGCCAAGCTTGGATTCAATTGTCTTAACAATATTCCGGAAAGGGATGGATTTCTTCCGGTGGTGACACAAATTGGTACCCAGGTAGGTGGAATTGGTATCCATTTCCTTGATACCAATAAGATGGCAAAGGGATTTCCAAGTTTCATTTTGGACATTGGAGCTGAAAACTAGCCCACTTTTGTCAAAATTGATCGTTAGTCCAGAGAGATTAGAAAATAGATAAAGAAACATTTAATGGTACTCAGGTCCTCTTCAGTTGCACGACAAAAAATGAACGTGTCATCAGCAAAGAAAAGGTGAGAAATTTCAGGAGCATACCTTGAAATATTAATCCCTTTGAACAAGTTCAAATCTCTGTAAACTAAAAGTAGCCTAGAGAGTCTTTCCATAGCAATTATAAATAAGAAGGGACTAAGCGGACACCCCTGCCGAATACCTCTAGAACCCGTGAAATGATTAAAAGTTGAGCCAAATAGTTTGATCGAGAAAGAAGTTGTTGTGATCAACTTGGAAATTAACCCCTCCCATTTGTGACCAAAACCAAGAAAATTGAAAATGGAGAGGAGGTAATTCCATTCCAATTTGTCATAGGCTTTCGTCATGTCTAATTTAATGGCAAAAAAACCTTGTTTACCTTTTTGTGGTCTTTATTTAATAGAAATATATTTTTGGAGTAGAACGATTGTTTTGGCTGTACTAGACTACTGCATACTTCTTTATTCATGGGGAGAAACAAACTGCCTAGTCACGTGGCTTGCGAGGGTCAATGATAACAAACATGGGTACCAAAATGAATGGTTAATTATACCCCCCTTCCCTTTCTCCGGCTAAACTCCTCCTCTAGCCATCCCTCTTATTCGGGTTGAACCTGTTTTAGCTAAAGATACAGTCTAGGCCACGCCCTTTTGCAAGTAATCCATGCTTATGGTTCCTTTTGTCAGAAAAAGACCTTTGAGCGTGGTGGGCTTTCAAGCTAAGGATGCCATTTTGTGCCCTTTTTGGCTTGGGTTGCTCTGATATTTGGTACTATGATCAGGGGGTTCTTGATCGGTCTTGACTAGCTGTGTCTTTACCTAGATCAGTTTCTCCGATGAGTTGTGATGGTTCAGATCTGGAGCTCGCCTTTTTTACCTTTCTTACAAATTGATGGCCTCACCTTCTTCTCTCTTTTCTTCCCCACGATGATCTACTTCATCTTCCTCTCTCGATTACCTCTATGAACTATCCTATGTTCCTGACGATCAAGTTATTCCTTCCACTCCTTCCCCTCTTCTGAACCCTTACACTGTTTTCCCAAAAAATCCTAGCCCGTCTCGATGGACATCTCTTCTTAAACCTAAGAAGACTTCACCTTTAAAGGAATTGGTTCAAGCTTCTCGTTTTGATCAGTTTCAGGTCCCGGCTACTGAAAAGGAACAATTGTTCTCTTTTGAGATACCCCTTGATCTGATCCCTCAATGGATATAGCAAAGGTATACTCATCTCCACTTTGGCGCAATTAAATTTGCACTTTCTTTCCATGGATGAAAAGGTCTCCTCGTGGTTTCTCGAGTAGCCCTTCTTGACAGTCGGTTTCTACAGTATCAATATGCTGTAATCGTCACTGTTCAAACCACTCTGAATGCAGGAACGGTGTTTTTAATATTATCTCCCAATTTCAACATTCCTCTTTCAGATCCCCTTCTCCCTACTGCTCTTAAATTCAAAATTCAGAACACTAGAGTTCCTTAGGTAGCTATTGCTCAGGCCGCTACCTTACATTATCAAATGGCCTATCGATTAGAAAATCATGCTTTTGCCCTTCTTACAGGCCATGCAGAAGATGCCTTGTTCATAACCGTGGACTCTAACCAAGTCCCCTGTTGTACCTATATTCCTAGACAAATTCCTAGAGACGAACTTCTTCGTCTTCTTCCCTCTTCTTGGGTAATAGCTTATGAACAACAGATCTCCAGTTCCCTTCAACAAACCACTCCTGAACCTATCTAGTCCACAGATCCAGAATACATCAGGCATTCTAATGGAGAAGTAGAGATTAGGTTTCCTCCTCCAAAACCTCAAACTCTTTCTCCTACTTTTCCAACCTCTTTCAGAATGAAACAAGAAAAGATCCCCATCAGATCTTTTGATTCTCAAGGTGGCCCTATTTATTATTTTCAAGATCCAGTTACAGGTCATAAGTATTTTGATTTATGTGACTGTGAATCTTGTCTCCAAGACTTAGATGATGAAGATACTTATTCCACTAAGTATCATTCTTCAAGACGTAAGTCTTCTCAACAGACTTTACGAGCCCGCTACGAGTCAGGAGATTCCACTGTTGGCCCTCTTAGTGAAGAATCCAAGTACCCTTTCTTCGTCAAGTATGGTGATGATAAGGTTACCCCTCAACCTTCGCCTCCTACTTGCAAACCCCCACCAAAACCAGACCTCCCATGCCTTATTCTTCCTCCATGTTGTATGTATACACCAGACTCTTCATCCTCTTCTCCTCTCAGAAAATTCCCTGGTCTCGGTGACTCAGGTCCCGATACTCATGGTGTTTGGCAAGTTTGGAAAATTAAGCCTCCAATTCGTCCCACGGGACAACCTGCAGAAATTTCTCAAGCAGAAGCAACATTGAATTGGCAAGCAGAAAATGCTGTCGTCCAAAATCAATACCTTGAGCGCATCCTTGCTCAAACACAACAAAATCAAGTCACGCTAACTCAACATGATCACCTTCTCCAGTCTTTACGACGAGAAATTGATCAGGCTCATGCAGAACTGGCCGGAATTGCTTCAAGTGTGGCAGATACTACTACTGCCTTTGCCCTTATTGGACAAAAAGAAAAACATCTTAGACATCTTGAAGCTCAACTCCATAGTCTTCAAAGGACACATCCTCTTTCTTCTGCAACAAGTCGACAATAGCCCCTTCCTGTCACAGTGCCCAGCTTCATTCCACAAGATCCCTTCGCTATGTATGCTCCTCCGGCTCCTCTAGTTGTCTCAACCCAGAGAACCTTTCCAATTGAAGAACTTAAAGAACTTCAACGACAACAACGTTCTTTGCCAAAAAGAACCAGAGCTACTAGAGGACGTACTCGTGGTATACTTCCTCCGGCTTGGACCTCTACTGCTGCTCTTATAGATCTAAGTGATGACTTTGAGGAAGATCTAGATACCCTTTAAGACACACCACCTCCTTTCACCCCGTATCCTATGCCTGTTTCCTACCCAGTACCATCACCTTCGGTACCGATAAATCCATCTATTCCACCTCGACCACCTGCTCCTCCTGGTACTGGTGCAACTTATACACAAACTACCTATGTGATACCCTACTTTTAAAATCCGATTTAATTACATGGTTGACCCGGTTTAAGCATGCAAGACCCGAACCAGAGAGGGTTAAGGCGGGTTCCTTATAGACCATGATGGCAAGGGTGACTTTGAACACAGGTTGGCCAAACAAGTCCGAGTCAGTGCCAGAGGAGACGGGTGTACCCAAGCCCTGTACATGCACGTATCATAAGGCTATGTATGGGTAATGTTGGTATGTAGCCGTATCCTAAAGTGTATACATATAATATACCTTGTGCCGAGAGTGAGATACATGCCGAGAGTCGAATTCCATCGAAATCTCACTTGTTAGCTAAGTTTCGACCAACAGGTGGGCGGTCACAGGCGGGCGCATCCACCCACCTGAGTGACCCACTCATGTGGTTACTAAATATTCTCTAAGTATAAATAGTACTTTTTGTGTTTCTCCTTTTCCCATTTAATGCATTAAGGAGTTGGTGAGAAGAGTAAAGAGGAGAGAGAAAAAAAAGGAAGAAAAGAGAACGAAGAAGAAGAAAAGGAAAGAAAGAGGAGGAAGAAATGGTTTTAAGCGATGCCGATGTTTGATCTTCTTATTCCGACATCGGAAAAGTGATCCCCAACACGAGGCCTACGATTTGAGGTGAGCGAAGGCTACACTTCTTAAAATTTCACCAAACTCCAAGTGAAACCCTTGATTTGGGTAGAGTTCCTTGAGATCTTGTAAATCCCACTTGGGATGATGAATATAAGATTTAATATATGGTCTATGTGTTGATTTTGAAGGTTTAAAGAAGTGTTTACAAGATTTGAGAAGCATTGGTGATTTCTTGAGTTAAAAGGTGATTTTGACGTTTTGGAAGAGTTCTTGAGCAAAGAAGGTAAGATGGCTTTTCAATCCTTAAATCTAACTTAGATTTAGGTTAGAATCATCTTATAAGACCTTATATGTGTGGATAAGGTGATTGAAACAGGCCCATTTGGTTTCTCCAAGGTTGGGGAGTGTTTCAAGGAAGAAGGCAATTTTTCGCCCCCACAGGTGGGTGAGGACCGACGAGTGAAGCCGCCCGCCTGAGGGTGCCCGTCGTGCAAGCCTTGCCCGCCTGAGAAGACTGACGGGCAAGGACCAGTGGGCTAACCCGCCCACCTGAGAAGACCAGTGGGCGATCTAGCCCACCTGTTGGCCCCCTAACGTGATTTTTGTGTCCGAATGGGCCCAAAATGAATGGGCAACCTTATTTTATGATTTTAAACATTATTTAAACATCAAAACTCGCTAGTTTTGACCCCAAAGTGGTGAAATACTAACCCCATTCACTTATGATAGGTTCCACTAGAATTTACGTATCTCGCGCCGGATCTCACCCGTACCGAGCGTGAGCTTTTGTACACAACAGGTAAGTGGGGAGAGGACATTTGACTTTATTTTAAGCTTGTTTTTACATCATTAAATTGTATTTAGACTAGTCATGTCATCATGCAAATTATGTGTAGATTAGTCATCCTTGTATGCCATTCGTGTGCATTCTAAATCAATGATTTATGATATGTGTGTTGTGCCTTACATTCTCAATATTAAATGATTGATATGCTTATGTGATGAGTGATGGGATTACGGTGCATGATGCATTACTAGACTAGACGCCGCAGTCAGTTTGAAAACGAGTGTATTGGTGGCCCGTGGAATGGGACGCAGTGGCACTATGCAATCGTACTATGTCATATAGGAGCATGCGGTTTAGGATTATCATTTTTCTGTGCTACGACCATTCCCAATAGGGGTTGAGGTGTTGGGTTATCACTTGGGGGGAAGCAGTGGTAGCGGTTGTCGGGTCACTGTGACGGTTAGACATACGCCCGACTGGTCATTAGGACAGTCGGCAACCTCAGTGGTATATTCAAGAGGGCCAATCGTACTGCTTTTAAATTGCTAGAGTCAGCACTTTTAGTTTCTATCATTTACTTTTATGTTGAGAGCCGGTGGTCAGTATGCTTTACTTTTTCGAGTACTCACGGTGGGCCTTCTCCGAAAACCCTATGGGCATATCGCGGGATGGAGTTCGCGGCTCGTACCCGGGGCATACACGCACTGTGGTTGTAGTAACACAAAACCAAAGACTTAGTAATGTTGTTTAGGTGGATAAGATTTAAAATTAATTGCATAGCATATAGTGCATATGGATGTGATTGTTGTGTGGTCTTTCTTTTCACTTATTAAGCTAGTGAGCTCATCCCACGTGCGCACCTCTTTTAGATGATTTTGCAGGTCACCAGCCTGAAGATCAAGAGTCGGGCCCCACAGTTGAGTTTCCTGATGAGGATTGGTGGGTCCTTGAGGTGTATGCGCATGGTGCTGATTGCACGTGCTAGGGTTGTGCTGCGGGACCGCAGTAATGACACCGTACAGGATTTTACTTTTTTATTCTTTTGATGACCCCCCTTTTTGTGTACTTGATACGTAAATTGTTATTCTTCTGTGTAAATATCATGCCTGCAGGCCCACATGTACTTAGCTATATACTACAATTTGGGTATCAAGTATATTGGGGATAATTGAAGGTAATTTAAGTCTTCCGCTGAACTTTTGAACACTTATCTTAGATGTGGGTATGTTGTGGTGGGGTACTATATCAGATGATCCTGGCAAGTTTGGGTTAACCGGAGTTAACCCGGTCATCGATCCAGTTCTGTGTGAACGGGGTGTGACAACCTAGCCCATCCATACCATTATCACCCCCTCAGAAAATGTTTTATCTGAGTTCCTTACAAACCTAACCTTATCTAATCCTCTTCCTTCTTTCATGAATGAAGGTCCTACTCCACCTCCTCCTCATGTTTCAGAGATGGACAATGACCTTGAAATTATAATCCTCCCAATACCCAACATAGACCTCCTGCCCCAGCTACCCTTTTTACCCCATACCAAAATCAAGACCCAAAATAATTCTTCACCTTGGATGATATTCCTGTCTCTAAATGGGCATCAAGAATTGCAGACTTTCACTCTTGGATAAGTGCAGAATTACTCCAAGAAGGAGCTACCATTGGGATTGTCTTGTCTAAATTTGTTGCCAGACTTCAAGGAAAACTCAGAGAATGGTATTTAGCCCTTGGTGCTTATCGACAACTTCAAATTGTCCAACTCACAGAAAGCCAATTTATTACCACTCTCTATCAAGAGTTCTTGGGTCCAGTCACAAATGATCTTTCAAAAACCCGTGATGAATTTCTCCAAATGAAGTCCTGTTCACTTAATAGATCAGATCTTGATAAGCATTTCTCCCGAATGACAGATAGGTTTCACAAGATTGGTGGTCTTGATAATGAAACCTTAAGCAGATCTTCCTGAACTCTCTTCCAGAACCTCTAGGTGCAAATACTCAACAGTTTCTGAGAACCCAAAACATTTCTTTAGCCTCTTGCTCTATTGGTTCTCTCTACAGTTATGCTTTTACTACCCTTGAAAAACTTTGCAACATAAAAAAGGTTTGGAAAAATTTACAAGATAGATCTAACAAAGTCTCTTCTACTTGTGATACCTCTTATCTAAAGATCAAATGCAAAGGTGACAACAACTCCTGTGATTGTTCCACCAAGAAGTCTTCTCATTACAGCAGATTTCCCCCCTTTTCTCAACATCGGAAGCATACAAAGAAGAAGCACTTCCACTTCAAATCTCCAAAGTTCAAGAAAAAATGGAGATTCCTTCGCAAAAAGCAGTTTAGAGGAAAAAACAAATCCTCTTCTTGCTATGTCTATGGAAAATGACATTTTACCAAAAATTGCCCCCTCTCTCAGAAAAGGAACAAGGTTATTCATATGTTGTCCTCCCTTCACCAAGAAGACCTTAATGATGCAGATCTGGAGTCTTTGTACTCTCTTGATGACTCACCCACAGATCTCTCCCTCTTTGCTATTGATTTCCCAGAAACAAACTCAGCCCCAAAGTCTTCATTCTCCGAGTCCGAGGAATCTGATTCCCTCTACCAAGTAATCCCATTCACAACCACTTCGGAAAAATCTCCCCGACCTTGTCATGCCATCTCCCTTTCACATGTGTCAGTCCGAATAATCCCTGAATCATATACCAAACCCATTAAGGTTATAGCCTTTTTAGACACAGGAGCAGCTACTACCATTTTGGCCCCAAAGGTTCTTCCTGAACATCCTTGGAAAACCCTAGAAACCCCTCTCCCATTCCTGGTAGCCAATGGTGAAACCTTTCATATTAATCTTGTGTCTAGACAACCCATAAAAATCCAACTTCTCCTTACCTTGTCCTTTACCCATACAGTTTTAGGAACCCATTTCCTAGTAAAAGACCTTATCATAGGTTTTGACGTCTTCAGCCATCTCCCTCTTCGTTAGACTTCCCATGGTCTTGTTTATAAGCAACAACTTCTTCTTTGGTCCCTTATTTTTAACATTTTTCTTGCAGGTTTATCTCCGTTTGAGAATATTAAAGGAAAGATTCTCTCGACATCTTTTGCAGATTCTCATACAGAGTTTCTCACCAAGTGTTCACATCCTCTTTGGCAGAACTTTGACTTCTTCATTACTTTGCCCTTCAAGAAAAATGAAGATGTTAATCCAACAAAGGCCAGCAATCCCGGCATGAATCCAAAACATCTCTCCTTGGCAGTTCCAGAAATCCAACAACTATAGTCTCAAGGTCTTTTGGAACCAACTCTCTCCCCATGGGCATGTCAAGCATTTTATGTTAACAAGCAGATAGAACAGATTCATGGAAAAATGAGAATGGTGATTAATTATCAGCCCTTAAATTTCTTTTTGGCTGATGATAAGTTCCCATTACCAACTCGTCCGGCTTTACTTCTCCAACTAGCTCATGTAAATATCTTCTCCAAGTTTGATCTCAAAACAGGATTTTGGAAACTTGGAATAGCTCCAGAAGATAGACCGAAGACAGGCTTTTGTGTTCCTGGATACCATATGCAATGGACAGTAATGCCTTTTGGCTTAAAAACAACTCCATCAATCTTCCAGAGAGCTATGATGAAAATATTTGCTCTAATTCAAGACCATGCCCTCATCTATATTGATGACATTCTTCTCTTCTCCAAAGATGAGCCAGAACATCTATAACTTCTTCAGCAATTTCATACAATTATTCAAGAATATGGTCTCATGCTCTCTCCCAAAAAGATGCAAATTGGTGTATCTTCCATTGATTTTCTCGGAGTAACTATCTCCAAAGGAAGATATGAACTTCAGCCTCATATTACCACATCTCTCCAATAGTTTCCTGATGGTCCTCTGATAAAGAATCAGATTCAAATATTCCTTGGAATAGTGAACTACATGACAGAATTTCTCCCTCAACAGATCAAGCACACCTCCCTGCTTCATCAACTTTTGAGAAAGAAAGCTCCCCCATGGTCTTCAGCTCATATTACTGCTATCCAAGAATTGAAGAAGCTTTCAGAAAATCTTCCTACACTCCAAATTCCCTCTAATGGTAAAAGAATTTTGCAAACAGATGCAAATGATACTCACTGGGGTGCGGTTCTCCTTGAAGAAAACAGGACAACAAAACTGAGAACTGTTTGTGGCTACAAAAGTGGATCTTTCAAGCCCTCAGAAGCTCACTATCACTCAACCTTCAAAGAGATACTAGCAGTCAGATGAGAAATTGAAAAATTCCAATTTCATCTCATTGGTCATAAATTCCTTGTTGAACTAAACATGTCAATCTTCCCCCGAATGCTTGAATTTCGGCAAAAGATTCTCCCCCATGCACAACTCCTTCACTGGACAGGACAACAAAACTGAGAACTATTTGTGGCTACAAAAGTGGATCTTTCAAGCCCTCAGAAGCTCACTATCACTCAACCTTCAAAGAGATACTAGCAGTCAGATGAGAAATTAAAAAATTCCAATTTCATCTCATTGGTCATAAATTCCTTGTTGAACTAGACATGTCAATCTTCCCCCGAATGCTTGAATTCTGGCAAAAGATTCTCCCCCATGCACAACTCCTTCACTGGGCTCAGTGATTCTCTCAATGGTCATTTGAAGTAAAACACATCAAAGGTAATGTTTTGGCAGATTTCCTCTCCCGGTCTACCTCAACCTTTTCAGTCATACTTCTGCTCTTCCCTATAACCCCAGGAGCCTCCTCTTCCTCCTAACCTCCACCATTTAGCCATAACCTTTGTTGCTCTCTTCCACCAAGCCTCCCACATGAAATACTACAAGATCTAACCCTGAGGAAGGTTATCTCTTACAGTAAAACCACATCAATCCAACTCCTCGAAGTTGCTCTTCGTCGAGAAGGATTATCCTTACCTGGAAGTTCTTTTCACCCAAGCTACCCTTTTCTCACCTTGTTCACCTTTACTACCCTACAAGAACTTCAAGATCTTCCTCGTATCTACAAATGTATCTTCTGGCACCTCTTTTCAGCCTACACCATTGCTCTAAGCCTTCCCCTTTCTACAATCCATTGGTTTACCTCTCGTTGGATGTTTCCCAACCGAGGTGTTCCACGACCCAATCTCACAATTCTTACCTTTCTACTTACACATGGATTGAATGGATTACGCCTCCCTCCCCTACATTGATGATGTTAGTGTGCTGTTAGTTTTAAAATTCAAAAGACCTTTTTACCCTTTTAACTAAAACATGATAATGAAATTTGCTATCCAATAACAATGTAGATCTTGTGTGTATGCGTTCGAGGATTGCGAAGAAACGTGACAAAGTGGCTGAGTGTTCGAGACAGGGAACACACAACTATCACACAAATTTTTTTTTAAATAAACAATTTAAAGACTAAAAACAAACAAAAATAGCAAAGAAAAATGATCTATGGAAGTACCTTCGTTGAGCTTTGGTACGATTTTACATTTTACAGTGGATCTTGACTGCGAATTCATCATAATGAGCTTGGGATCACTCATCTACGCTCTTTGTAATGGTGGGTAGAAATGCAACCCTAAAATGATGTAGAAGATAATGAAAAAACAAGAACAAACAATGCACACAGATTTACGAGGTTCGGGAAGATTGCCTACGTCCCCGGTGAGATGAGATCCTGCTTCACTATCAATGGAGAATAGGGTTACAGCGCTCATCCCTCACACCTCTCAGTATTGCTTGCATTACAGAGAAAGAAACCCTCGCTGCAAATATATAGCGAAAAAACCTTAATCTGAAAAGTAAACAATTGCCCTCAAATAAAAAACTCAAGTGGGGGGCTGCGCCCCCTACACCCCCTGCTATGCAGGTGGGCCTCCTGCCCCCTTGTAACCCCCACGGCCCGCTAACCAGCTAACGGGACCACCGTCCTGCCTGTCGAGGTGCTGCATCAGTGCTCCCTGGATTAAACTCTGACGGAATACAAGACATCGTACACCAATAGGGTGTTTTATAAAAACAAGTCTGAAACTCTTGGTGAGGACTTGAAAGCGAGGAGAATAGAGATTCTATCTCTGGTGGGAAAAAAGAAAAAGTATGGAAAGTTTTTCAATATCCAATGTCGGTGTGCAATTAGTCTGGCGTTTCAACTGCCAACAACGGTGATGGTGGCGTTATGAGAGAGCCAATGAGCCAAAAAAGTTGAAGGAAGGTGGTCAGAAAAGCAATCATCCAAGGTGTTGCCACTAGTTGTATCGGCGAGTTCATCAAGAACCACGAAGAAATCATCTCCTATATTGGGGATAAAAAGATCGTTGGCCTCAATCATTTCTTCCTCTTCGTCTTCCCTGCTCTCTTGCTTGAACTGTTGAAGAAGCTTGTCTTCCATGGTGGCAGTACTTGAAGGGGTTGTTGGAGAGAGATCGGTTGTTGATGCAGGGGAAGAACATGAAGGTTTGTTGGTGGGTGTTCCGGGTTCATCACCAGTGAATTGCTAAGGTATAGGAAACTTGTGGCGAGAACTGCTGGCGAAGGATTTCCGGTGGGTAGGAATTGGGTGGTTGTGCTCGTTCGTGTAGGTGATAATCATTATTCCTGGATTTGAGTGGCTCCGCTCGACTTGTTTCCTCGCTAAGCACTATTTTGAGGTGCTACCAATCCTCAAATGCATACACACAAGATCTACACGAGGAAGCTTCTGGCTCTGAATTCACCATCTTCTCCGGCGGGGGTGGGCGTGGTAGGTTGCCGATGATGAGGGAAGGCAGCCACCCTGTTTTGTTTTGTTTTAATGGGAGGACATTTTAAGTAAGTTCATGTCTAGGGCATTTCCAACATTAAGGGCTCGTTTGATTTTGTTTCTAGAAATGGTTTTTCCATTTTTATGTGCTCAGGAAAAAAAAAAAAAAAAAAAAAAAAAAAAAAAACACCTCAAAAGCTGTTTGATTTTTTCTGTTTCGTTTCACTTGTTTTTTGAAACAGAAATAGAAATTTATGCCTATTTCTGGGTCTGGAAACAGGAATGGAGAAACAAGTTAGACTTGTTTTTCTGTTTCTAGAAACAAGTGGGAGTTACAAAAATTGTGAAAAACCTGATACTTCACTTGACCTACCCAAACCCCCAACCCATTGTAGAAACTTCTTGCTATCCAAATGCGGCGATTCCAACCTGGTTGTGCGAAGCTCACAGTTTTAGATTGCCTTGATCCTTCTAAAGCTCATCTTCATGAAGTATACATGCAACTCCAACGTCATGCCTTCACTCTTGGGTTGCATTCCTACAACGTCGTGCCTTCACTCATGCCTTGAACTCATGACTACATTGTTGAAAACGTTTTGGGAAACAGAAAAATCAAACGTCTTTTTGCATTTTCAAAAATCGTTTCTTAGCACAGAACGGAAAAAACCGTTTCTGTTGTTTCTAGACATAGAAACAAGAGAAACAAAATCAAATGGGCCCTAAATAGTATGATATTAGGTGACATCATAATTAACACTCTCAATTTCACGGTGGTTAAGGGATGAGACCTAATTGTAAGAATCTTAGAAAAGCCAAGGGAGGGGGACATAATTCGTTCAAACCCTTGGATCCACATATAATTTTGACAAACTACAGAGGAGGGGGGCATAATTTTCCCTTTTTTTTTTTTAATTTTCCAAAGAGTGAGGCAATAATTACATGTGTCCATGTAACGGTGTAGGGCCACATGATCAGGTAGCATCTTGTATCTCTTTATTTTTTAGGGAAAATTACATGATTACCCACTTTTAAGTTTCTCTTTACAAAATTACCCAATCTATGTTTCAGTTAACAAAAATACATAGTTTTAGGTTTGGGTTTATAAAACTACCAAAACAGTGTTCATCCCTCAACTAAGGAAGTTTTTTGACAGTTTTAACCCCCACCTCCCATCGGCTTCTATCCCCTTCTTCTTTATACCCCCGATCTCAGGGATTTCCTTGTGCTTATTCTTAATGAAGATCACCTCTTTGTCCAACTCCATCAACACCTCAATCCCCTTATGGTGGTGCACAAGAACAGATTCATGCAAAGCTGTGTTCCCATCTCTGTTATGTATCTTCGTTGTTGCATATGATACATACAGTTTGTGTTCTGTTTCCATAGCGCGGAGTAGCAGATACTTAATCCTTTCACAAATTAAGCATTCTAACACCCATGAGCTATAATTCTCTCCAAAAATTTTCTGAAATTAAAAACTTGAAATTTCATCTCTAATTTGTGAAAGATCAACCGATAGCAATTAGATGAAACAGAAAAGGGAAAGTAGAACAGAAGAACTCAGAACCCAAGTATAGAATTAAATAGTAACAGGGAGAGTACTGCTTTGATTCGAACTCAACGAGCACCAAGTCTTTGTGTAGACATCAATGGCATTTAGCTCTTTAAAAAGAATAAAAAGAGGGGCAAAGGAAATATTGATACCATCACAACCAGAATTTCTTTTGCACCTAGTTCAGTTAAAAAACAGGAACACAAGTCAATTACAGAAGGAAAAAAGAAAACTAAAATCATTGTTCTCAAAGATAAATATCTGCTCATAGTATAAGGAAGCCAATGGGTGAATCACACCTCTACTTCTCTGATTTCATATTGACTTGTTTGCTTCAAAACTCTAAACTTCACACATTCGAGATCTGGAACTGCGGAAGAGCCAAAAAAAAAAAAGAACACAAAACACAAACCCACAAAGGTGAAACTCCAAAAACCGTCACACGCAGATCAAAACCTGGAAAATTTTTAGGGGGCATTCAAATTAACGAAAATAACAACCCAACATCAGAGCTTCCTCTTAAGTACTTTCAAATCTCCTCTACAGTTCTTGCTTCCGATCATAATTGTTGGTAGTTTTCGTGGATTACCCTCACAACTTGGAAGTTTTCACAGTAGGCGACGATGTGGAGGAGAGTATTCTGGTTTTCATCAACCTGTTTTTGGATTCCTATCACCAATCCAATATCTGAAATGCAATGGTACTGGGAACTTGGCATCCCTAAATGGGATGTGGGCGGTGAGGCAATTGTTGGGTTGGGGCCTTACGATGAGGCGGTTGCAGCGGCTGGGAACTATTTGCATCCCCCAAGTGGGGGAAGAAAGAAGAAAGAAAAAGAAGGCGAATAAGAGCGGGTGGGAAAAGGGAAGTGGGGGGGGGGTTTAAAACTGTCAAACAACCTCCTTGGTTGAGGGATGAACACTGTTTTGAGTAGTTTTGTAAATCCAAACCCAAAACAATGTATTTTTGTTATAGGAAACATAAGTTGGATAATTTTGTAAAGGAAAACCCAAAAATAGGTACTCATGTAATTTTCCCTATTTTTTAACTGCTCATACTGGCTTATGCAGTGTTTGTCTCAGATTAATCCACTATTACTTTGCTACAAATATGACAGGGTAGAGCTTACAGAAATGTCTCCCAGATACAAATGATTTTGATCTGTTTCTTTCAAACCACTGAAGCGCACATCAATGCAAGTGTGAAATACAATACAAAGACAATCAGAAAGAAGCAAGCAAAAACATTGAGAGAAATGTTAAACTGAAGCAAGCAAAAACATTGAGAGAAATGTTAAACTAACATCAAACTAACCTTTCATTTCCCCATGAAGGTCATTGCCATGCAGAAGGATACACAGTTTAAATCATTCAGTTTTAGGTATCATAGACCCAAGTTCAATTTCATCTTCAACTAACAACTAGCTACAGGCTGAAGAAAATCAAAATCCATACCTGTAATTCTTTATACATTTTATGAGTTCTGGTGCGAATCCTCTTTATCTTCAACAGTGAGCATTCCCAGGCCCTCGATATAGGAATAAACTTCGACACCCTTCGGTGGTTTACCACGAAGATTCAGAGTTTTAAATAAAGCTATCCCGTTATGCCGCAATAAAACTTGACCCTTCTTAAAGCCCCACAGATGTTTAAATTGGAATCCATTATCAATACATCCAGGTATGTCTGATTCAGTATAGGAGAGCTGTTTGGTCCAAGTAGTAGTAGTCTCCATAAAAAGTCTCAGGTAAACTAAACAACAATATATAGAAAGACGGCCTCCCAATGCTGTCAAGAGAGTTATAGCACTGTTGTTAATGGAGGAAGGCATTGAAATTTCCTTGAACTTCTCATTTCCAACACTAAATGAAAAAATGGACTTCAGACGAGGCACCATCCAATGAGGACACCTCCAAAAACCTGCGAGTTAGTTTCCAGAAGAGGGTAATGAAGTTCTCCAATGTTTCTCCAAGTGCTCTCTGTCCCGAGTGTGTACACAATGGCTTCAACTTTACGGAGGCTATTACTCTTCTCTGCAAGATACGAACTTGCCAGCAATTTGAATTTACCAGAAATATGATTGTAACCACACCCTAAAACAATGCTAGTGTAGCGTTTTTTTTTTTTTGTTATTATGTGAAGGAAATTGATTGTACTCTCCCGTACCAGGATTCCACAAATACAGAATGTATCTGTTACGTGCCCAATGTGTTAAGCACAGCAACCAATTACAAGAACCACCTACCAATCCAATGTGGTTAATTCTGGTTTCATCATATTCCGTTTGAATGCAATTTGTAGTGTTGATTCACATTCAGTTTCACCTTTGTACCCTTTAATTCAAATACTTTTATATCTATTTGGGGGCATAATAAACATAGTAGAGTCTCCTACTGCATATTCTAACATCATAAAAAAGCCACTTTAGAAATACAATCCCTTAGAAACACAGAACCAATCTTTGTTTGAACATAAGGTAGTACAGAAAATTGAGTTGATTCAATCCGGGTTTATCAGTTCCTATTCGGTTTAGAACCGTCGATTTTCCAGCGCAAATCAAAACCAAGAGTATTACAACTACTGTTGCAGTAATGGTTGTAGGTAGTCACCCTATTTTGATGCCACTGGAAGAGAGAGAATTACCTGATATCCTCCTAGATGAAGAACTACGCAAGCATTAGCAAAGTTAATTAGCTAATATGGCTTGTAGAATCCGTACAATTAAGAAGTTCCCAGGTGCCTGGTCCCCAAAGGCAGCATACCCAAATCATCCACAACAGAGATGGAAGAAGGTGGTAGTAAGGATCTCACTCATTTATGCTTTCTTCATTGTTTGGTTCTCAGGTGGAAGAGTCTTCAGTATGTCCTATCCAAGGATTAAAGTATCGGTATCGGTCGTCGTATCGGTCGGCCAAAATTAAGATACGTATCGGAGGGTATCGTATCGTATCGGAGATACACTAAGATACGCTAAAGATACACACATAAATGGATAGAAAACATTTTTTTAAACACTTTTGCATAAAGAATTTGTTAAAAAAAACTATTGATAACATGTATTATGCATAAACACTAAATTGAGGGTATCGTACTAAGAATTCAAGGTCTGTAGTTGTCCCATAAATGTAAAATCCTTGTTCCCAACCTTGATTTCCACTTTAGTTAGGGAAAAATATGGCTGACAATAACTTTGGAACAAAAACCCTTCAAAAAATCGTTTTTTTCTGAAAAATTACCCATATTGGCCATTATATGACCGTAGCACCGATACGTATCGATACTCACGGATACGTACCGATATATATATCGATACTCACCAATACGTGCTGATATATACCGATACGTACCGATCGATACATACTGATACTCACCGATACGTACCAATACATATCGAAACGTACATTTTACCTCAATTTTATATTTTTCATAGAGTCGTATCGAGGCATGTCGTATCGTATCAATGTGTATTAGTGGTGTATTGATGCATATCGGTATGTATTGTAGGATATATATCGATACGAAATGATTTAAAAAATTCAATGTATCGTATCGACCGACTAAATTTAAGATACGTATCGGAGGGTATCGTATCGGTATCGAAGATACTTAAAACCATGGTCCTATCAAAACTTCCTACAAAACTTGGGATGAATTCTTAAATACCAAACAAAATTTCAAAAGTTAATTATAAGCATTTTCGAGAACCATGTTACCTTCTTGTCGAATTAACCACTTAACATCAGTTTTTGAAGAAAAAGTTCCAGATTTTCTAAATGGACAAAACCTAAAATCCTCCATAGAGGTGATGCGCATAAAGAAATCTTCAGTATTCCATTTGCCACATTGACAGGAAACATAGCATGGACTTAACTAGTGTTCCAAGCTTTTTTGTTAATCAATTCACTAACATGCAAACAGAGAGGATTAACAGAGTTCACAGATGGAATTCCGTAATTATCTGCATATAATTCCTATTGTGGAGTTGCCTGCAACACAAATCTGGACTAGTTCATGTCCAGCAATTCCATCTCCACCAGCCTATTGCCTATTCCCCCCCCCCCCCCCCAATTCTATTGAAGGAAAATAGAGAGTAGTCATTATAGCACTCAACAGGCACTTTCACCACCAAACAAGGGTTTAGATTCTAGAATAAAAATTTCAACATGGCAATTTCAGATAAAGATTTTATCTGTTCAACATAGTGTGTTCTAATGACTTCCAACAAAAACATATTTCAACGCAAATTGCAAAGTTTACAGTCTCATTTTTTTTTAATGACAAAAGGAAAAATCTACATTAAGAGAGCCAAAAAAGATTGTTCATCTGGCACACAACAGTTTTAACTTCCCGAGTCTAGCTCTCCTAGTCAGATCATGTGCTACCATTACTACAGTTCTGTCTTGCTTCAAAATATTTACAGACCTAAAAAGAAGTTAGTGTTTTGTAAACCATCAGACAGTAAACTAAAAGGGTCCCAAGGCCACCCTTTCTTGCTACTGTGCTAGAACCAGTCCACCATTTCTTTACAATCCGTCCAAACTCTTACCTCCTCCCATAGCTACTTCTGTACTGCTTGTAGTCCTTGCAATAGTCCCCTGAATTCCACATCTTGTAAGCTCCCTGAAAAGCCATGATTTATAAAAGCCACAAAAAGACAGGACTTAGTTTTTAGTCAAGTTATTCAGTCTTCAGTTACTCATTTTTTTTTCTCTTTCTGCTCATACTGACTTATGCAGTGTTTGCCTCAGAATCTACTACTAATTTGCTATAAATATGACAATGCAGAGCTTAACGCAATATCTTCTGGATGCAAATGATTTCGATCTGTTTCTTTCAAAACACTGAAGCACATCAATGTAAGTGTGAAGGACAATACAAAGACAAGCAAAAACATTAAAAGATAAATGCAAAACTAACAACAAAACATCAGATTTGTCCATGAGGCAGGAACCCTTCATTTCCCTAAGAAGGTCGTTGCCATGTAGAAAGAAACATAGTTCAAAACTTCCAGTTTTATGTATCATAATAGACCTAAGTTGTAAGGTTTTTCATGAACAGAGGATGAGGAAGACAAAGAAGGTTTCTCGGAATGTTTAGGGCTCCAACTGACTGATCATCTACGTATATATTTCAACTTTAATATTCACTCTTTTATAGAGATAGAGTCCAAAGATCCGTTGAACAACGGATCTTTTCCGATCAGCGGAATCGCCCTACCATTACTCCTAAAATTACTCCTTCCGTAACGGAGTGACCGTTACTGCGGTTCCGTGATGAGGCCGGATGGCCATCTCACCAACATCTCCCACTTGGCCATTCTGGCCGAATTCACATTTTCCGTTCTCATTTTTAAGAACCAACATTATGAAAAATTACATTCATGTTTCTCAATTTCGAGGATCATGATGATATTTTCATTTCCGTTCCTAGATATCCGTTCCTATTTCTAGGAACGATCATGATATTTCAATTTCTGCTTTCATTTCCAGGGGCATCCATCATGACATTTCAATTTCCGCTCCCATTTTCAGGGCAATAAAAAACATTGTCATGATAAGGAACTTTAGTTCCTATTCCAAACTTAGAGATCTAAGTCCACTATTTATTCCGAACATATAGTTCAAATTCCATTTACATTCCCAATTTTCAGGAATTACTTTCACATTACAAGTTCCCATTTCCGGGAACATTCGTCATGACATTTCCAGGAACCATTTCCATTCCTATTTCCAGGAATTATTTCCATTCCCATTTTCAAGAAACATTTCCATTCAATTTTCCATGAATAATATTCATAACGATTCCGAATATATATACAATTTTCAATTTTCCATGACAAGGAACATTCAGTTCCAATTCTAGACTTAGACCGACCTAAGTCCCTTATATATTCCGAGCACTTAGTTTCAATTCCAGAATTAGATAACCATTTACATGCTTAACATAAGCTTCCGCATGAATTCCCTTTGTGAGGGGATCGGCCCAATATCGCTCGTAGGTACATAGGTTACTTTAATTTCACCTTTTCCTACTATATCTCGAATATAGTGCCACTACATATTTCTATATGTTTCCCCTTCGAGTTATTACGGCTTGATTATCACAGAATATTTTCACTGGTCCATTTACAAGATCCAGCCCAAATTCATTTATTTCCACTGGTCCAATTACAAGATCCAGCCCAAATTTATTTCCACTGGTCTAATTACAAGATCCAGCCCAAATTTATTATTTCCACTGGTCTAATTACAAGATCCAGCCCAAATTTATTTCCACTGGTCTAATTACAAGATCCAGCCCAAATTTATTTCCACTGGTCTAATTACAAGATCCAGCCCAAATTCATTTAACAAACGTCTTATCTAGACTGCATGAGTACCATATTACAGGCAACATACTCAGCTTCCAGTGGGTAGAGCCAGGATTGCTTTGGTATCTACGTACCAAACAGACTGGATAGGCCAAATCCGGTCGTGTACACAACATTGCGTACATCAAACTACCTACTGCTTGAGCATAAGGTACATTCAACTTTTCCTGTCCTTCTTGAGGACATTGACTTTTTGATAAAGTCTTTCCCAATACTATTGGAGTTGAAGAGGGATTGCAATTCTGCATCCCGAATCACAATCTACGTTGTGTTCGGTCTCTAATGATTTGAATTCCTAGAATATAGGATGCTTCCCCCATATCCTTCATTTCAAATCTGTTACTAAGTTCGTACTTGGTTCTCTCCAAGTCATTTCCAGCTACTCCCACTCTTTAAAATATATATACAGTTGTCCAATTTGACAACTTTGAATCCTAATTAAAGGATCATTTAAAAAAAACATGAACATTAGGACAAAATATATATACCAATATACAATATTTTCCTGTCCCATTCCCCGAAAACCTTTAGGTTGTCGCATAAGTGTACAATTTCTTCCAACTCACCGTTGAGAAAAGCATTTTTGACATCCATTTGGAACAACTCTTAGCCCAGATGTTCAACAAGTGTCAAAAACAATCTAATAGAGGCAAATTTCCCTACCGACAAATAAATATTCTAGTAGTTTATTCCTACCTTTCTGTGTATATCCTTTTGCAACTAACTGTGCCTCGAATTTATCAACAGACCCATCTTCTTTGTACACATTTCAAACTATGAAATTTCTACCTCTTGTAGCTCATAAGTTTTCATAAAACACAATTTCCTCCCACATGGCATTCCACCATTCACCTAATTCTTGCGATTTCATCGCTTCACTATAGGTTACGGGATCGACTACTTCTTCCACATCTGTGTCAATTGTATGACAAGATGATTGACATAATTAAAGGTAATAGTCATCTAAATAAGTTGGGGGTACTCTATTTCTTTTACTCCCACTTACCCTCGACTCCGGGTCTTGTCCTTGATGATCAACTTGATCTTCAAGAGCTTGGGATTCCTTGATAGAAAAAATTCTTGGTTCCTCTTGATGGTCAACATCGTAGTCATTGTCAATGACATGCAGGGGTTCTATATCCTCCTACAACGGTTCCTCTTCTAGTTTCTCTAGAAATTTCGCATCACGACTCTCAATTACCACTTTTCAGGGTGATAGAACCTAATCCCTTTATCATTCAGGATATCGTATGAACTTGCATCTGGTCGTTCTAGAATCCAACTCTTTCCTTTATGACACAGGCATTTGTATATGGGCTACTAATCCCTACTTCTTTAGATTTTCTAAGTTTGGTTTCCTGCCTACCCCTAATTCATAAGATTTAATCTAATTATGCAATAACATAAATCCATGGAAAAACACTCCATAATGTTGGGCTTTTCCGAAATCAAAGTTCTATATGTCAGCATAATTTCAGATCCCAACCACCTTCCATTGCATATTATCAATTTCAGATCTCATATCATAAATAATCCCATGCAAATGCACAAAAATAAAACTTTAAGCATAATCCACAAGATCCGTACAAAAATCGGATCGTCAGGCTCATTTTGCTTGAACAACCATAATAACTAAGCTTTAAAAAAAATTTCCAATACAAAGATTGCATTGATTACCAGCCTTTTCCTGATGTCCAAAGTCATTTTGTCAACTTTTAGTAACATGTCGATTAACTCATTTTCGACATCAAAAAAAAAAACTTAACTGGCATTGGAAGTCCATAAGTCATTAGCATCAGGACATATTTCATGTCAGACCTTCCATTGATTCACTAGGTGAACAAAGATTGGGTTCAACCGAACAAATCTCCTCAATTCATTCACAAAAATCCAATGGTAAATCCAATAACATAGCTAACAATGATCATTTACCAAAAATGATACATAACATGACCCATCATTAACTTTGATACTTCCAATACCACTTGTAATGAAAAGCTAATATATATTCAATATATTAGACTACTAAGCTTGTCTTGCTAAAAGTAGACAAAATAAACTCGGACAGATCATATGAGATTACCAACTAAATATATCAATAAGTTCCAAAAATTCCATTGAGCATATATTATCACTGAAAATGATGCAAGAAAAAATAACATTTAATAAAATGATTGCATCGATATATTATCATTGGCATACCAAGACCATGTGGTCTAACAATTGGTCCACTTGAATAGACTATCAAGCAATCACGTCATATGGTTCTAACGGATATCAAGTCCAGTCTAACCTCAATCATGACTGAGTATTTTTCCACCATCTAGTTAGTATAGAATACAATTATTTTTTCCCACCAAACCAAAACTATGGCTAGAGGTGATCATCGACCAAAACATAGTACATTCCCATAATAAGAGTCTACCTTGACTCAAAGTACTATTATGGAAAATAATTGCCAATCCATAAAGCCCATGGAGGTGGTGTCACGTAGATGACCCAAACCAACTCATCAAACCTTAACATATATATATATACTCCATGAAATTTATGAATATAAAAAAAACAAAAGGTTTGACACTTTCCTTTTGGGTTGAAAAATCCAAAAGGAAATACATCAGAGACCTATTATGGGCTATAGATCATTTTTAATAAGATCCATGATCTCTAGAACATATAAAACATAACAAGAATACATTCAACATGTAAACTCTTAATACACAATATCTTCACAATTCCAAAACATATCAACCTATAATACGGACATTATAATGCCAAGGTGATAACGAAAAACAGGAATTCAAAATAAGATTGCCATTCAATATCTTGAATGCAATCACATATGCATGTGAAGAACATTAGAAGTGCGTCTCCACTTCATATATAAAACTCTGATAGCAGCATATTCAATATTATTTTAAAAATAATAATAATAATAAAATATTAAATGAAATTGTAAGTGGACAAACATTGTTATATATGACAGAACTAGTACAAATAGCACCACTATGATTGTAAAATAAATTATAATTGTTCATATAAGACAAGTAAAATTGAATATATATACGTACCACACTATTATAATATAAAACATAATATTATGTAAACAACAAACAACATAATAGTGATAAGTAATAAGTGAACCCATGTAAAGGTGCATATATAATATAATAAATAGGTATCACTCATGATATTTTTAAACTAATCCACTCTCAAGAGTATCAATATACGGAATTAGGATACTTACCTGAGACAATAAACATTTATTTTAAAATAATAAATAGATTAATATTTTTTAAACAATTCAGTCAGCATGATATGACATTGGTTTTAAAATAATAAATAGAATAATATATATATATATATTTTTATAAACCAATTCAGAATTCAGAGAGTATTATATTAAACAAATAATATCCTCACATATAACAATTCTAAAGCATCTTGTCGGCAGTGAGGATAAATTAAAAAAATATCATGAGTTGCACTTACCTGTCGGCAGCAACCTGTCGGCAATGACCGGTGCCGGTGAGGATGAATTAAAAAAAACTTGAGTTGCACTTACCTGTCGGCAGCAACCTGTCGGCAGTGACCGGTGCTTGCTGCTCTCACGGCTCTGATCAAGATGGGTGAGAAGAACAAACGTCAAGATCAGCCACCGGCGGGCAGCTCGATCCTCAGAAACTCAGAGTGTTGTAATCGCCGCTGCTTGCTTGGGACGAAAACCGTGCCGTCTGACCTCAGATGCAAGAAAATCAGTTCAGCGGCGTTTTAGATCTCGGCGCTGATCGCCCAAGCTTCAGCTATCGGCGGTGTTTTAGATCTCGACCGTAGCTCTGATACCAGTGTAAGGTTTTTCATGAACAGAGGATGAGGAAGACAAAGAAGGTTTCTCGGAATGTTTAGGGCTCCAACTGACTGATCATCTACGTATATATTTCAACTTTAATATTCACTCTTTTATAGAGATAGAGTCCAAAGATCCGTTGAACAACGGATCTTTTCCGATCAGCGGAATCGCCCTACCATTACTCCTAAAATTACTCCTTCCGTAACGGAGTGACCGTTACTGCGGTTCCGTGATGAGGCCGGATGGCCATCTCACCAACATAAGTTCAATTTCATATTCAACTAATAGCAAACTAAAGGCTAAAGAAAATCAACATACATACCTATAATTCTTTACTCCCCATTTTACGAGTTCTGGTGCACATTCTCTCCGTCTCCAACAGTGTGCATTCCAAGGCTCTCGATAGAGGAATAAACTTCAAACTTCTTCAGTGGTATAAAAGGAAGATCCAGAGTTTTAACGTGACCGGTCACAGGGTCAAATAAAGCTAATCCGTTGTTATGCCTCATTAAAACTTGACCATTCTTGAAGCCCCACAATTTTTTATATCCATATCCATTAATACATTCAGGAATGAGTAATTCATTAAAGGAGAGCTGTTTTGTCCAAGTAGTAGTTTTCTCCAATCTATCATCCATTTTCACCCATAAAACATAATGTCCGAGGTTAGAATCATGACAATATATAGAAAGACGGCCTCCGGAGAGTTAAGTTGGCTCTTTTTGTAGCATTATTGTCAATGCTTCTCCAAGAGCTATCTATCCCCAATGTATACTCAATGGATTCCACAAATACACAATGGGTGTGTAATCTACCCAATGGGCTAAGCACAGCAACCGAATAGGTTTTGAATGGGGGATTGGATTCAGGAAAGGTAATTCGAGAGGGATTTGATTGCGAAATGCTCCAAGATCTACTTTAAATACATAATAATCACTTGCAAATATGATAGTATTAGTAGTAGATCCAATGTCGATGGAATCCATCTGTCGGTTCAAATGCATTTTAATGAATTGAGGGTTATGGAGTCGTGAGAAGTCTCTGATTACGCACCTCAATCGCCACATAGTCATCACAGGTAGACTCAAGAAGATTTTAACTTTGATTTCATTTGGGAGATTCGACAGTTCCGTTCTACCAGAAGCCATCGATGTCATCTCTTCTTTTCTTCTTGTTTCTGTTCCTCCATCATCTTCTTTGTCTTCGGTTTTCTCCAATGTTGGTTTGGTTGCCCTTGTGGAGGGAAAGACTGAGGCGGCAAAAAAAAAAAAAAAGAAAGAATGTAGGGATGGTATTTTTTCCTTTTTAAGTAGCTCTAAAATGTCTTGCTCTTAAATTTTTGTTTTGGGGATAGAAAGTTTTTTGCCACGTGTTCTTAATAATAATAATAATAATGCAGGGTTGCAAGTTGAGGGGATTCAAATCCGACGTATGACCAATGCGAATAAGAATCCCCTGGAGGAGGAGATCTTTGGCCATGGCAATGGACTTCCATCCCCAAGAAGGAGAGTAGTGATCAAAAGCATAGAGGAAGTCTGTATCTCTGAAATACTTCAACCTTATAAGATGAGCCCAAAGAGATTGAGATGGATTAAGCAACTCCGAAAAGAGCCAAATTCATAGAGGAAGATAGTTTGATATTAAGGCCATCTGATTTCTTGGATTGACATATAGTGCTTCAACTGACGGTAGGAACAAGAGATTTCTCTCCATTGGTTTTTCAAAAGCTTTCCCTCTGATCCTCAAGAGAGGGGGGGGGGGGGATAGAGAAAATCAGAAACAAAGATAACCTTATTCTTATATCTTTAAATCTGTAATTACAAATAAAAGCATTCACTGAAATTCAAATAGCCACCTTTCTACATGATCAGAAGTGCCAGTGGTTTCCTAACCTAACTTTGCACTTATGATTCCTTCAACTGACCCGACTAAAGTCACCAGAGTCACAATCAAGCAGACAAAACTGAAAGACTGAAAAACGATCCACCTTCTTGTCCAAGGTTGTATCTTCTTCTGAATGAAATACATCTCCACAGGGAAATAGATGGTCAAGGGCCAAAAGTTCAGGGCACCCAACACACCCAAAACTTGGTTGAAGTAGGGGAAAGCAATCGCAATTCCTGTTGTCGATAGAACATAGCAGGTTCTAAAGCACAACCTAAGAAGATTAATCCTGACAACCGGCAACAATGAGAATCTGAGGGTGTAAAAACTATTCACAAACCCATTGTTGGGAAACTTCTCTGCACACCACCTTTCAACAACTGCAAACACTGGCTGACTATATACCTATAGGAAGAAAAGCAAACAAAATATATATTCATCACTTTATCATCAGTGCTAAGTATATGAACTAATCTCAACTTTAAAAAGAATATTCAAACTAATTGAGTATTACAACTGCTGCTGCAGCTCTTTTGACTGCAAGTTACAGTATCATTTTTACGATAATAATTGTAGCTACAGTCACCCCATTTTCTGCAACTGGAGGAGAGATAATTACCTGATATCCTCCTACCAGATGAAGAATTATGCAAGCATTAGCAAAGTCAACTAGCCAATATGGCTCATAGAATCCAAAACCCGTTAAGAGGTTCCCAGGTGTCTGGTCCCCAAAGGCAGCATACCCAAAACATCCGCAACAGAGATAGAAGAAGGTTGTAATGAGAACCGCAATCATTGATGCTTTCTTAATTGTCCGGTTCTCAGCTGGAGGAGACTTCAATGTGTCCTTCAATCTCGCAGATTTTTTGATTCATTCTTAGATTAGTTATTTACAAAATTTACAAAAAAATTAAATGTCCCAATTAATTAGTTAATCTCAAATGTTTTTTGCTAATCAAAAGGAAACAAACCTACCTGTATCTCGATAAGAATTATGGAGTATGGGTATGCAAAAGCAATGTCTCCAAGTGCTTGAGTGACTTTCCATACTTTTTGAGGAGTTGTAGATGTGTGCACTCCAGAGATGCTCCCCTTAACCATTCCGTTTCCTGCAATTAGAAAGGGCAGAGAGAAACTGCAATATGAAAGCAATAGTTGAAACAATTTTAACTACGAAATATGATGATGATGATGATGATGTTAATGCATCTGGTGTGAAGATTTTCTCCTATTATTAATGACGATCCCCACCCACAACCACCACACCTCCCCCCCACCCCCCAAAAAAAAAATTAAAATAAAATAAGGAAAGCACTCACATACGCAATTTGCATTTTACCCCAACTACTGGGTGAAGTCCATATAAATTCTTATGTGGTTTTATAATTTGTTTATAGAAGATTCTGATCTGACTTTGCCCATCAATAGATGGACCCAAAATGATAGAAGAATTGAGTTCCTCTGTTTATCTGTAGATTAACCTTTTTACAAGAAAACTAAGCTCTACCATACTCCAGTCATCAAATTTTACCACACATATGCATACAGGTGACCATGGTGAACAAAGTAAGGAACTCGAAGCCAAAACAAAAAAACAAAAAAAAACCAGAACATATACCTATTACTTTGGCAAAGCCGAGGCCAAATCCAATGGAAGAGTAGGAGAAGGACATGACTGCAGCAAGAATGGAGAGCAATTCCATGTTATGGAAATCAGGTATCTGAGAACAGGCAATCTGAATTGCTCCAAACAGAAGCATATAAAAGTTATCTCCATATGCACATGGAGCCCGGTGTCCTTCTTTGTGGAAACAATCTGATCTCTGAATAGCTCTGCAGCATCACAGAAATGGAAAATAAAACAAATTAAAGATATGATTATTGAATACAGTCAGAGTGAAAAAAAAAAAAAAGATAAAGAGCTCAGGTTTGCTATGAACCATTATCAATATATATATATATATATATATAGGTTTAGTGTCTCGTGGTGAAGAGGCATAAATATAAAAAGCACAATTTTTTTTATAAGCCATTAATAAATACATTAGGATTTAGTGTCTCATGATGAAGAGGTATTCTAGTGACTTCACAAACACGTCAACTTTGTTAGATTACTAATGAAGTTAGTAAGAATCAAGTATACTAAACATGGGCTTCATAATTCATTAGAGAAAAAAACATGGGTTTCATCAAGAGAAGTACCTCATACTGGTTGAAGTGGTAATTACATAAGCAACACCAACACCATACAAGTTCACAAATTGAAGCAGGCCACATATCCAAGTTTGCTTTCTACCTGAGCTTACACACTATATAAAATCAAGAGGCTAGGAAAAGGAAAAATAAAATAACCAGAAAGACAGGAATCCTACCAAGAAGGCAAGTTGGATTTTAAAAAGAGAATAATGCAAAGAAAAAGGTTGGTTGCTTAATTAGTACCTAGGTAGGTTTTAACAGCTTCCATGTAAGAGTGGTGTCTTGCTCCAGTTACTGGATCAGGGTATCTGTAACAATCTGAGAGGAGGAAAGAAGAAACATAGGTGACCACGGCAAAACAAAACATGGAAAGTGGACCTGCGATCCATCCTAACTGTGCAACGCTCCATGCTAGAGATAGAACTCCAGAACCGATAACAGCGGTGATTATGTGAGCAACACCCGTCCTTAAGGTGCCTGTTAGAAGTTGATATTTCTCGCCCAGGAGACATTAAAATCAGGATTCAATTGCATAAAAAATTAAATGAATCAAGCAAACAGAAGTTATACCAGTTCTTATTTGAAGCCCATTGTCGTCGCAGGAATCATTAGATGGTTCAATTGAGGGTAGGACTGCCATATTTTCCCAATTCACAGCAGTCAATCAAGGTGGGGTGCCTTGTAGGTTCCGAAGCAGTAAAAATGACCCAAGATCAAAGTGATTGGCTGGGGAGAGAGACCATCATTCTAGTTAACAGAATTGAAATTTCCCCTGAGAGCTAAGATGGAGGGATCCAAACGTTCACTTCACTCATATAAAAATGACTAACCACAGCACTGAGTTTTCACTAGGTTAAGGTAGAATCCATGCCAGGCCTGCAAAAGCACAGGGATAAGATCAGCTTGACAACCCAAAACCACTATTATCAAGATTGGTTGTCATTCCCCAAGAGGGTAGATTTCTATTTTGGGTAGGCTTACGCAGTTTTCACTTGGTTGAAAGCTTTGACTGTTTCACTATAAGAACTGTATCTACTGGATGAGCCTGGTTTTGGGATTATACCAAATGTTGCATATTCTAGTTGATGACTTGAAAGTCAATAAAACTAGAATTTAAAGTGATCCCTTTTTTATTGTGGACATAGTTTGGAGTTTGGACAAGAATGGATGATACCTATGAAAAGGACAGGTTAGACTTGGGTTTTCAACTTATTGGCCATATGTGTTTGTGTTTTTACTTGATTTCTCACGGAAGCAAGATTCCAAACTGATATTCCCCCCCCCCCTCTCTTTCCCATGGGAACTTTTATAGCAGATGCTCTTTAAGCAAAACTGATCCTGTGTAAGATGTTAGTAGAAAAAGTAACTGGAAATGTTGGGTAAGAGGAAAAACAATCACTCCTGATAAATCCTAAATTTTTAACCGGGAAAAAAAGGGTTGTAGGTTCTTGGTTCATACCTCCAATGGTAGCGAATAGTTCCCTAAAGTCAAGAGTAGGGATATTGCTGCTGCTTGTTTCTTCCTCCTCCTCCAGTCTCTCTTCCCTCTTTAACTTCTCACTAACTTTACTATTTTCACTCTGTTCGTCTCCTGATAGACCAATGTGACATTACTGAATCATCTACAAAGCTTGACGATTGCCCCAGAGAAATGGGAAGAGAGAAAACTGATCTCTCTCTCTCTCTCTCTCTCTCTCTCTCTCACACACACACACACACACACATCTGGTTGATATAGAACCGCCACCACAACTAGCCGCACTGGAGCTAGCATCACCTTTTTAAAGCATAGATCCTCCCATTTTTTGTCCTTTCTTTTTTTCCAAGAAATATCTTATACCACAAATACAGCTCAATACAGAAACAACAAAACAAAAGAAGAGGAGTGGAGAAAAGGATTGGGATTTGGACTCCAACAGCAAAACCCATTTGAAATTTCAGGCAAAGAACTAATAATATCACGGTAACTCACGCACCCACTGGATTGGACTGGAATGGACACTGGAATGAGTGGGTTTTGGGAAGGAAGACTGACCACCATCCATCTTCAAGACTTCAACCATTAAAGCATCAGACAATAGAGCTTTTTGTCTCTTTTTGTTTGTTTCAGAGTCTTATTCATAGTGGGTGGGTGATCCGGGTAAGGAAAACAGGAAATACGTACGAATGACTATATATAATTCCCAAAAATTCCAGAAAAAAAGTCTCGACACTTTCCTACCATACCATGTGCACGTTTATGTCTCTTTCTTCCTTTTCTTCTTTTTATTTTTCAATTAATTAGCTAGTATTAATTTCTATACAATCATAGTGCAAATATATATAAAAAACGGACCCTACCTAAAAGATTCATAATTTTTAGTTCCTCTCCAGCCCTCCAACTCACATCCGATGGTTGGGAGGATCTTGAAGTGCGTATAGGTCTCTTTCAATTATGGGATGCGTGGCAGAAGTCATACTAAATTTTACATCATTTGATGTTATTTGCTATCAATATTTAAAAGAAAAAAAATTTAAAACATCAATAATAACAATTTTATCATGGTTTAAAGTATATCTAATACAGATACGATACCTTTAGATATGTATCTTAAATTTAGTCGATTGATACAATGATTGATACCGATACTTTAATCCTCGAGCTTTAACATAGTTTAGTATATTTTTTATACGTATCTCAAATTTAACTAACCAATATGACGACTGATAGTGATACTTTAATCTTTGTCTAAAAACCTTAAACATAAAGTCTTTAGTATACTATCAAGTCCTTTCAACATGTCATGTGATTGATAGAATTTAACTAATGTGTCATCATGTTCAGTTCTTTTCAAGTTAGTGCTTTTTTTATTAGTTACTATCACGTGTCTTTGTTAAGTTGTGCCACGTTACCTACTATGAGTTTTTTTTTTGTTAAATTATGTAAAATAATTGAAAGATATTGGATTTGACATTGTAGGATCGTATCTTCATGATATTGTAATTTTCTTTCTAATTTTCGTTGGATAGGTAATTTTCACTTAAACATAATTTGAGTTAAATTATTGAGATCATAGATAAATTGAATGAAATTGAATATAAAAAATCAAATAGGAATTGAATAAAATTGAACTTAATGAGGATATACAAAATATTCAATTTCGGTTTACACATATTGTATCTTGAATTGAACCAATATTCAATTTCGGTTTAATCCTTGATCTTTAACATAGTTTAGTATATTTTTGATACGTATCTCAAATTTAACTAACCAATATGACGACTGATAGTGATACTTTAATCTTTGTCTAAAAACCTTAAACATAAAGTCTTTAGCATACTATCAAGTCCTTTCAACATGTCATGTGATTGATAGAATTTAACTAACGTGTCATCATGTCCAGTTCTTTTCAAGTTAGTGCTTTTTTTATTAGTTACTATCACGTGTCTTTGTTAAGTTGTGCCACGTTACCTACTATGAGTTTTTTTTTTGTTAAATTATGTAAAATAATTGAAAGATATTGGATTTGACATTGTAGGATCGTATCTTCATGATATTGTAATTTTCTTTCTAATTTTCGTTGGATAGGTAATTTTCACTTAAACATAATTTGAGTTAAATTATTGAGATCATAGATAAATTGAATGAAATTGAATATAAAAAATCAAATAGGAATTGAATAAAATTGAACTTAATGAGGATATACAAAATATTCAATTTCGGTTTACACATATTGTATCTTGAATTGAACCAAATCGATTGACTCTTACAAAAGAGTGTTACCTATAAGACAAACGCTAATTATGAGACTGTAACTTTTATTACCAAAAATACTCGACCCCCTATTATATCACCACCGATTTGTATACATGAGTAACATTGTCATGGTGATAAGTTCAGTGTAACTAACTGTGTTTACGGAAAACCAAACTCAATTTATAAATATTTATTATTATTATTAAATATATATGCGAGACGTGTATGCCATGATATTCCTTACTTGAGAGAGCTCTTTCTTTTAGTTTGGAAGGTGACGAGTTGGTAGTACTTGGTAGGGAAGAGAAGTCTTTGAGCTGATCCTCAATTCATCTTCTAATAATTCTTTAACTAAAAGTATAATAGAATGCGACAATGGTTCTAAAACTAGGAACAGTCATGGGATCGGTTAAAGCTAATATCGTTTCAAAACAGTCTAAATAAGATTATATGGGACAGATCTGCCATTGTTTTTTTTTCTAGTCAGTTTTTATTAATATTTTAACCTTGGACCATATATGTGGATCAGAATAAAAGAGGTCAATATCGAGCAATGGTCAAGGTTGATATTCACCGTTTCTTTCTATTATATTTTTAGAACCATGGCTGATTTTCCATGTGCCATAGTCTATGCACATTATGGGTAATCATAAAAATTTTTAATGCTTTATTTTATTACATATAAAGCTCCATTTTCGTTAAAACTTGACATATGAACAAGAGGACCATAGGTTTCACTTATCCATTAAATTTCAACCCCCTCTCAAATTAAGAAAAAAAAGAAGAGATTTGTTTAGAACCATGGCTGCTTTTCCATGTCCCATGGTCTATGCACTCTATAGGTAATCAAAAAAATTTTTAATGCTTTATTTTATTATGCAAAAAGTTTCATTTTCGTTAAAACTTAACATATAAACAAGAGGGCCATGGGGTTCACTTATGCATTAAATTTCAACCCCCTATAAAATAAAAAATAAAAAATAAAAAAAATAAAAAAAAATAAATAAAAGAGAAGAGATTTGCTTAACATAGCTTTTAAAGTACATACATATACACCCTCAAGATGAATGTCTAGACAGATGAAAATTTTACCACTTAGGATATGGATAGTCCAATGAGGCCAATTTCCAAGGAGAGGGCGGAGGGATATTAACATTACCTCATGCTAATGGGGGATGTAATTTGAGAGACGATGGCCGTCCCATACAAGCTTATTTGTTGGCATATTCCGCACACCCATATACTCTTTCTTCCTGTACTATCCACTCACATCATTTTGGAATTATATTATTAATAACAAACAACAGTAATGATAATTATGATAAACATTAAAATTGAAATGATAACACAAACAAAAGTTTGAGAAAATTAGAGCAAAACGAATGATTCTCACCTTTACCTTAACCTTAAAATAAATGTAATCAGGTATATTCTTTATTAACAACTAAAATATCCCAAATTATTATTATTATTATTATCAAACCTGCAATGAGAAACTCACACCCAACTCTGCTTTCCATTACCCTTAAAGCCAAAAGGTGGGTATCAATAATAAATAATATAATTTATATTGGCATCTTCTATGCTAAGCCAAAAGGGTGCATGAGAGAATGCTTCAATATTCATAGATGTTGGATCTACAGGGAGGAGGAAGAGTGTTGAAGGGCATGTCTCATCGGAGGAGGTGTCCGGAACGAGCTTGCCCTCATGAAATAGAAAATGACACTTATGTTGTTTTCTTGTGTGTTCCTATTGATCCTAATGCAAGCACATAAACTGCATTCCCACACATAAAATATATATATATATATATATATGGAAAAGGGATAGGTATGCCCCGATATCATGTATGCTAGCGGATAGCACAAATAGAATCACATAATGGAGTATCATTCAGGAAAGATATGAAGGTCATTTCAGAAAAAGGAAAGAGAAAGATAGACACAATGAATGGTAGCATACTTAATAATACTTAATATCGGCGACATACTCAACTTTTTTCCTCTCTCTCTCTCTCTCTCTATATATATATATATATATATGAATGATAGGACAGGGTTTGTCAAGCTGGCCTAGCTAGCCAAAGCTTCAGCTTAGACCCGGCCTAAAAATTCCAACTACAGAACAGGGTTGGTCACTCTTTGTTTTTTTGGTGGTAGCCCCCACACAAAAGGAGAAATGAGTGAAGAGAGAGGCACGAAGCCACACTCCAGAAGAAGACATGAAGAGATTGAAGATTTTTAATCAGATGGAAATGTTGCAATGCAATTGGGAATTTGGGATAGTGAGTCAATCACCTAGATTAAACTTGACTGATGAGCCCATTTTGAGGATGAGGAGATATCTATGGTCACTCGCAGAGGAGGAAGGACGAAATCAAGGTCATCCCTGCGAACGAAGAAAAATAATCCTCTGTTTTTCTCATCCCTGTTTTTCCTTGTTTTGCTACCTGCAGAACGCGACACATGGACAACTTTAAGACCAACGCACCGGATGTAATAATCCTCACCCAATCTTGACCGTTGGTCTCCTTGTTGTCCACGTGTCGCGTTCTGCAGGTAGCAAACACAAGGAAAAACATGGATGAGAAAAATAGAGGATTTTGATCCGCGAAGGAAAGCATGGCCTGACCGCCTGAGGACCTGCAATCCATCCCATCTGTGCAATACTCCACCCCACTGAGAGTACTCTGAGTCCTGATCCTATCACCGCTGTTATTATGTGTGCTTATTAGCATTGACGTTGAAGAATCCAAATGTGTACCCTCATTATTATCAAGGAAACGGACCCTTAGCCAAGGCAATCTCATCCACTTCAATAGGAAAGATTGAGACTGATACTTAAACTCATTGACAGCTGAACTCTCTCCCTCCACCTCACCTTCCTCCAAAATAGCCTCCACATTTTGTCACCTTGCTATTAAGATGCCCCTTACCTACAACCTAGCAATGAACATCATTAACCACCTCATCATCCCTCAAACATGAGTCACGGGTATCCAGATTTCCTTCCATAATCTGAATATTTTCATCCACAACCGCCCCATAATTTATGAAGGCACTTTTAAATTGTTTCCATATTCTTCTCCACGCCATCAGACCCCACCTCATCATCTATCATAATTCCATTTGAATTTGAAATTGGAATCTCCTCAGTCAACTCTTCTAATACTGAGAATGCATTGATATGAATAATCGAATCTTTAGATTTAAGAACAAATTGAGAAACCAATCTGCCATTTTAATTGTAATCCTTCTCGTGAGCTACTGAATGATTTATCCTTAAATTTTCTAGGTGCTTGGAGATATTTCAAGCATTGAATGAATATTGTGTGAATGAAAAATGTTGCTCTCTCTGTTTTTGATCATGATGATTATGAAGTTTGTCTCTGGTTTTCTAATGTAAATCTGTAGCCCCTGTTTCAAAGTTAGATGGAAGACAGAACAGAAAGAACAGAGCATGGAGGGGCACAAGCACATCCTCATGGGTTTGGATTTGTTTATTTCTGCAAGCCTAATTTGTTTTGTTGCAGCAGCTCGGGATGGGATAATTCAAGGGATTCAATTAGTCCATGTGCTGTAATATTTTCAACCTTATAAACCGACTTGCAAGGTGAGGGGACCCAAGATCATATCAACTCACATCAATTTTCGTAGAAAACCGATGTAAGATAAGCCCCATAAACTGATATGGGATCTTAACAAATACCGAGACAGTTTTTGTTTGGATTTCATGTTGTGAACTTGTGATGTGGCTTTTTCGAATTTGGGATCGAACTTACTGGTAATTGGAGAGGCATGTCCTTGATTTCTGGTGGGGTGGGGAAAATGTTGGAATGGATTTCGCCCGGGTTTCAAAAATCAGGACAAATCGATTTCATGTATGTGCGACGCCTGATCGATTCTGGCTGATCCTGATTCCGGTTGATCCTATATTTCCATCTAATCTGGGGTTCTGGATCGATACAATTCAAACAGAACCAATCCAGATCTCGATTCCTTATTTGTTCAACCCCGGTTTGCCTTGATTTCATTTAGGTAGTGATTGCCTGTTTAGATATGAATAGGAAAGAAAAGAAAAGGTTTTTTTTTTGGCAAAAGAAAAGAGAAAAATATTTTATCTTTTTGTGAATGAAATAATGAATTGCAAATAATAATAATAATATTTAAAATAAAAACCCACTCTCTTCTCTTCTTGGAAATCAGGTGTGGATTTTAGTTCGAGAGGGTGCTGATGGAATTCCTGGAAGAGCCACTGATTGAGCATCTATGGCTTAGAAGTAGGGCCCGTTTGATAACGTTTCTGTCATTTCTATTTCAAGAAGCAACAGAAACATAAATTTCTGTTTTCTAGAAACAGAAATGGAATTGAAGGTGTTTGATAAGTCATGTTTCTAGAAGTCGATAGTAACCAGCGAAAGAGAGTCGTTTCCAGAAACGGCAAAACATGGGTCGTTTCTTGAACCATAACTAGGTAAAAATTTCAATTTATATTTCTGAAAATAAGTGAAACGAAACAGTTTTATCAAATGTTTTTTGTTCCATTTCTGCCGTTTCTGAACGCGTTTCTTGAAACATTTTCAAACGGACCCATAATCTATAGAAAATTTCATGATCTTAAAAAGGACTCTTGACAATCACTTCTCTAATCATAGATAGTGTTTATAACTTATAGGAGTTATGCTGCAATTGGGCTTTCCCTAAGTGATCGATCCTCATAGGTTGGACATGATCCCATTTATAAATGATCGGCCAGATGTCAGTTTTCAATCGGACTAAATAGGCTAGTGAGACGTTTATTTCTAAAGGGCATTAATCGTGTCGGGCTAAGTAAACGAACTCTAAATGAGTTTTATACATGTCAGATTGAGTCAAACTATTAATCAGACGGTCCAAGTTAGGTGCGCATTGGATACCACACTTGCTTTGAGAATGATTGAATGTTGATTGGGCTGAACTTGAGCCCAACACCTTTAATAAATGGGCCAGGCTGGTTTCAAGTTTTCCCTGTTGGCATCCCTACTAGCAGCATACAACTAAAGCCCTACTATCAGAAAAATGAGAGATTTCGCTAGCCATGACACCAGAGTGCAATTTCCCACCAATGCGAAGGTGGGTAATCAAATCATGTGGTATGATGTTCTAATGAGGAAATAGATTTTAAGGTAATTAGTGGGATGTGAAAGGGTGTGTGCTAGAATCTACACTTTGCGTCGGGATAATTTTTTTCCCATTAAAAAATGTTGGGAGCTAACTAAGAGCATTTTTTTTTTTCCTGCCAACTAGTATATCACTCCCATTTTGGAATTTGATTCGTGGAGTGCCCATGAAGCAATTTGTATTCCTTCCTTGGCTAGCTCCTTGCCTCCACCATTCAAAATCCAAGCAACATTGGAGAGAGAGAGAGAAGCAGGAAGGACTAGTTAATGAGGAAACGATCATTCACGATCATCTTAAAGTGAAGAAGAAAAGATGGCCGAGGTTGATGTAGTATATATCCTTCAAAAGCTGGTTAACTTGCTCCATGAAGAAGAACATCTCTTCCGTGGGTTACAAGATCATGTGAAAATCATCCTCAAACAAATGCAAAGGCTGATGATGTTCTTGAACGACGTCGTCCAGTCCAACAAGGCAGATATCAGGGTCAGGTTATGGTTGCAGGACGTGAGAGACGTTGCTCGCTGCATTGAGGACCTCCTTGAGGCCTTCATCTTCCAAGTATCACCACTAGCGACCAAACCAGTCCCCACTTCAACAACAAGAAGAACAGATTTCATGGGGGACTTGATTGCTAAGCTACGTATTGCCATGGCTGATTGTCGTGGGCTTCGCATGGAGATCCAACAAATCAAGATTAAAATTGACAACATCGACCACCACAAGCGGCGATACTATGGCATTCACGATATTGACTTGGGATCCATGACATGGACGAGGAGGACCTCCAGCTTGAGGGAGCGGAGCTCCACGTTGTCTGCTTCTCCTTTGTCTGTGGTCGGCTTTGACTCTGATGCAAGGACTCTGCTGGCCTTTTTGAACGACCCAGACCCACGCCTCCAAGTGATTTCCATCGTCGGCATGGCCGGCTCAGGTAAGACTACTCTTGCCAAGAAAGTGTACAATTCCACCAAAAGGAATCGTCTCGTCATTGATTTTGATAATTCTGCAAATTACAACATTCACTTCGAATGGCACCTCTGGATAAATGCATGCCAAGGATGTGAACCATTCCAAATTTTGGAGGACATAGCAACCCAAATGCTGGGGAAGAAAAAGCCAGAGAAGAGGACGAGTGTGGAAGATCTGACCGAGGACATCTCAGAGTGGCTGAGTAACAAAAGGTATCTAATGGTCATTGATGATGTATGGGACATTGCAGTGTGGGTGACCTTGAGAGCAGCCTTACCCGCAGAGAGCGTCAATGGTAGTAGGATAATAGTGACTACCCGTGATAGAGAAGTGGCCTCATTTCTGAAGAATTGTAGTAGTTCCCACACCAATCGTCACCACAAGTTACAACTCTTGGATGAGAACAAGAGCTGGGAGCTGTTCCGTAACAACGCCTTCCCAAGAGGCCATGATCATGATTGCCCCACTGAGCTGAAGAATTTGGGCAAACAGATCCTTAAGAGCTGTGGTGGCCTCCCTCTTGCTATTGAGGAAATTGGAAATTTCTTATGTAGAAGAAAGAAGACACAGAGCGTGTGGTCTGCTACTGTTGAGACTCTCCATTCACGGCCCTTCTCTCTTCTCAAGCAAAGCTCTCAACAGCTAGCATTGAGCTACCACAACTTGCCTTGCAACTTGAAATGGTGCTTCCTCTATTGCACTGTCTTCCCTCCAGAATCCGAAATTCACTCGGGGCAACTGATCCGAATGTGGTTTGCAGAAGGTTTCCTACATCCAAGATTGGGAACCTTGACGCCAGAGGAAATTGGGCAGGACTACCTGGACAGATTGATCAACAAGAATTTGATTCAAGCCACCAGAAAGGGACCCAATGGGAGGATCACAAGATGCTGTCTTCATCCACTGATGCGAAACATGGCCATATCAGAAGCCCGTCAGCTAGATTTCGTCTCCCTATACACAGAAAACGATTTCGAATTCCCTATCAAATGCAGGAGACTAGCCATTCATTCTAATAGTACCGGTAAGTACATTCCACTGGTGGTACACAGTGCCACACATATCAGGACTTTGGTGTGCTTGAACCAGGATCAAACAGGTTATCTGCTTCCAATTAAACAGCTTGAATTTGTTTGTGGAGGTCTCAAGTTGCTTCGGGTATTGGATCTTGAGTCTGTACAGATGTCTGAGCTACTTGATGTCATAGGTACTCTGGTTCATCTGAGGTACTTGGGATTGAAAAGGGCAGGACTGAGAAAGCTTCCTTCTACCATATGTAGGCTTCACAACCTGCAAACCATGGATCTGAGGTATAATTCTCTGGGAAGGCTCCCAATAGAGATGGGCAACCTCCAAAACTTATGGAGTCTAGACGTAAGGCATAACCTAATCACCATCATACCCAATAGCATATGTACTATTACGGGACTCAGACATCTGAGCATGGACGATGATGTGCAGTGTGGGCACCTGCAATTCCATACTATAAGAAACCTTGAAAGCCTATCAGTTGCAAGGGTCGGCAATTGGATCGAGAATGGATTCATCAACTTAACCAATCTGAAAAGACTGGGAATTTATGGGGGATTTTATGTAGATTTTGAAGAACAATTATGGGATACGATTCTCAACTTGGGCAGCCTTTATTCCTTGAAATTGGAAGGTTTTGGATCAATTACATTGCCAAAAAATTCACATCAGCATCTTTGTAAGCTTCACTTGTCTGGGCGGCTCCGGAAGCTTCCTAATCTACATGGGTTTCTCACTGCTACGAATATCACTCAACTATTGTTGTCATGGTCAAAGCTGAAGCAGGATCCCATGGCGACTCTTGAGAAGATGCCAAAGTTGAAGATTCTGAAATTGAAAATGCTGGCCTATGTGGGGAAGAGAATGGTTTGTTCTGCAAGTGGGTTTCTGCGGCTTAGACATCTCGAGCTTAAACATTTGATGAGACTCCGAGATTGGAAGATTGAGAAAGGATCGATGCCAAGGCTTGAGAGGTTGAGCATCGGTTGGTGCCTAAAACTGAAGATGATTCCAGAAGGATTGCAGTACATGAACAGCCTTAGGGAATTGGAGGTGTTTTGGATGCTCCCGAGATTTCGAGAAAGGTTAGTAAGGGACGACGGAGAGGATTGGTTTAAGATTCGACATGTGAACTCTGTGGTTGTAGAAGGAACTCCAAACAATCCTTCCCAAATTTGATATTTCTCAGCCTTCATTGTTTATTTTCTCTCTTCTAAATTGTAAAAATAAATCCATTCTTGTTTCTTGACTAGTGATTAGTAAGGAAAATTACTTATCAGGAAAAATACATAAAAAAGTTGTGATTGCCGATTTAAATTAGAAGCGACTAAGCCTAATCCTGATTCCTGTTGTTCCGGGGGCATGCGATCCATACAGCGTTTCTAGGATTCAGGCAGAATTTGGCCAATTCAGAAAGATTTGAAATGGAATTGGCTAGAGTAAATGATAAGTCAGAAGCCTAATTTTCAAGGAAGAAGGCACATTTCAGAACTTAAGAGCTGATCTCAATACCATCAAGTCAATGGATTGCATGATCAACAAACTTCATTGATCATTTCATGTTTAGAGGAGTCATCTCTCTCATAAATACATAATAGGATTGCCTGAATGAAACCTCTGTAGGTAGGTGTATTTAGAACAAGTAATTATATTTGGATTGGCTCCTTGTCCTTAAAAATAATTTGAAAGAGTTATCATTATCACACATTCTTTGAATACACATGTGAAATGATAGAATTTTATCTTCACCAAACAAAAAACAAAAAAAAAAAATTGTTATACTAAAAGGGCAAAAACAAGAGGCTACAAATTATTTAGCACATTAAGGTTATGTTTGGTTGTAAGGGGAATTAAAGGGAAGGGAAGTGAAATTTTCATACTTAAAAAAGAAATATATGTAAAAATTACCCATGTAACTTCAACATTAATTTCTAATTATTTCATATTTGTTTATAAAATTTCACTTTACTTTGCATCCAAAACCCTTTGCTATCATATGTAAAACAAAAATTACATGTAAAATATATCATTATTAAATATGGTAAAAAAAATTAAGTAGTTTATACAATCACATGGGGTAATGATTATAAATATTTTTTTTTTTAAAGTATGAAAATTTCACTTCCCTTCCCTTTAAATTCTCATTGCAACCAAACAGAGCCTAAGCAGGGTGTCTAAGAAAAGCTCATTCATAACACCATAGACTCCGGTCTCAAAGAATTTATTACTCCATAATGTACTTCCCTAATTGGAAATCATTGACAATAAAATGTCATTTTCTTCAACAGAAGATCAGGGCCAGCTAACCTGAATATGCTAACAAGAATGCATCCTGTTGTAAAAAAGGGATCAGAATCTAGGGAAAGATCAATTGAAAGGGTAAAATCCCGAAAGGCAGCAAAAAACAATGATCCTCGAAATATGAATTCTTCATAAAAGTAGAGAAAAAAACCCAACATTTCCAGTGTATGAACAGGACAACTAAACAAAGACAAATTTTGATTTGAAGATTACATTGAATTTTAACACCATTTTATCAATAAGCGTATGGACAAGAACTCAACAGCTGCTTGTTAAAAGGAATATGACTAACCATCAAGAAAATGGTCAAAATCAATGGCTGAATAAATATACAATAGAAATGAACCAGAAGCTTTGAGAAAATCCTTGTGAATCCATGGCTCTACCTTTCACTAACACTGGGAGGCTTATCCACTGCAAAACCATTCATCTTCAGTTTCTAATAAAATTTTTGAACGGAAAGACACAGCCCAGTCTTTCAAGCAGATACATAAGAAACAGAAAATGTGGAAAACCCAATCTTTGATGCAGATACACAAGGAATCATGAAAGAGTATCACACTGTTAACAAGAATACAAAACATGGAAAAATCCTCATTCCATTTTACACGGGTTACAACTGCAAATATTCATATTAGCAACCAAAATTTCCAAAAGTACTACACAACAACATATAGTTATCATCAAATTTCAGATAATTCTATCATGCTGAAAAAAAGTCTTCTACACATAACCTTGTGATTAAACAGAGTGATACAAAGACGAGAAGAATGGAAACTTGAAAGTATATAAGTGCATTCGTGTTTTTTAATGAGTGAATGATCACACACCACATGAGCCATTTCAACCAATCATAAAAACAGACTGCACTTCTCCCACACGAAAAACTTAAACTGGTAGTGACACCTACTGACAGCACTAGTTCCCCAATCCCCCCCCCC
>NC_056567.1:33420874-33444284 GCF_013358625.1 Macadamia integrifolia | reverse complement strand
CCACCCGTAAAAATAAAAATAAGACAAAATCTTCATTCATCCCAAATCATCTGAGTTTCTCAGAGAAACCCAAAGTCAAATTAGTGCTTAACGATACAATCAATCCAACTACACAACTCCAAGGGGAAACTCAGTTGGTTAAGACCAACTCCTCAAAATAAAGAGGTCACGAGTTCATCTCTCCTTTGTGCCTGCCTATCCTCCCCCCACCCCCCCCAAAAAAAAACCCAACTGCAAAAGAATTTAGCAATCAGATGGCACCAAGGAATGCTCAGCCAATGTTGGATCACAATAGAGATTGGGCAATCAATCAATGAGTCAGGTTCTAGTTTCTTCAATATAAGCTCCATGTTAATGGACAACAATAAGAATGTTAATCACTAAAATCATTCTTTGCATATGGTTTAATCACTAAAATCATTCTTTGCATATGGTTCAGATCACACAATCAAATTATGCCCTCGATTCAACTATCTGTCAGACTGTAACTGAACCTGTAAATATAATGGCAGGCATACAGCTCAGTAGATGAATGGAAGGTCTTTAATTTTTGTAAAATAATTTAGGAACAAGAATAAATTTAAGACTTACAATAAAATCCTGGATTCGAAGCAGTCTAGCAAGGAATAACATGAGATATGATAACAGAAAAGGCATAGAACAAGGATGAAAATCCTAAGGTAAAACATCTAGAAAAACATTAAAATATTGATTTAATATTCAGATTGACTACATGGCATTTGGTACGTAAAATCTTGAAAATGAACTCACCAACTGAACTAGGATCTAAATGTACAAAGAAACTAGCTGCAACTATTAGATAGCAAAGAATGAGCATTAGTCCTTTAAAGTAGTTAGAAGATCCCTCCTGCAAGTAAGAAAATGAAGCAAATAGTCCATGAGCCCAGTAAACATACTTGAATTTTAGGGAGGGGGGGGGGGGAAGAAGAAAAAACACAACAGTTTGGAGATTTGTCTATCCAATTTGCAATCGGTCACTTTCCAACTTATTTGAATTTTCCATAAATTTCACTTTTTGCAAATATGCCCCTGCAACATATCCTAAAATTTTCACCCTGAAGTCACCCATATTGTGAACAAGAAACAGTAACAGAATGCCACTATTAGCATCGATGCATTGAGAAGGAAATATTCCTTCGATCTCTCCCTATTACCATCCACAGCTACAGTGGACTAAAAAGAGCATTATCAGCATTTAAGTCTATTGACCTCTTTGTGTGAACATCAGAAGTTTCTATTTCTTTGAAATATTGATATTTTTATTAGGAAAAGAAAGGTATTTTCTTTTGTTCTCGCATGTATTTAAATTTTTTCTCGCACAATAAGTTGTACTATTGCAATATGTTGGTCACAGGTTCAAAACTTGAAAACAGCCTCTACTGCGAAGTAGAGGGTAAGGCTGCATACATTTGCCCCCTACAAGACACTGCAATAGTGGGAGTCTCATGCACTGGGTTGCTCTTTTAATAATTCTTTCATGCTGACCACAGATATTTATAGCACTAATGTTAATGCAATAGATAATGCATTACCCCAAATAATCTGTCAAATAAAGTTGGCAAGTACATATCGAAATAGAAAAATGTGGGATCACAAAAGAACACGAATAGGAAGGCTACTTAATCATTATTTAATAAAATTCATAACCAGTGACTGCACCAGAGTGGAGTGCTATGGTTGAAAGGCTTTAAAAGAAGGGAAGACCAAAATCGAGTAGGTTCAATGTAATTATGGAAGAAATTAGAGTTTAGCATTCAAAAGAAAATATCAACCCAGAGAAAGTGGTTGTGAAACTGGCCACAAGTAGTTGGGTGGTGTTGAGAAACCAATAAAAAGAGCAAAGAATCAGCACGGACAACGAACTTTAAAGGTTGGGTCATTTACAGTTAGAAAGTTCTAGACTGTGACTCAATAAGAAATAACCACTGCTTAAGTTTCCTTACAATGTGCAATTACTATGAATCTAAAGAAAAAATTATTTTCTTAATCAGCCTAGACAAACCTGCAGCAAGAACCCTACAACTAAGACTGTTATTAAAAGTGTGGCTGTCTCAAAAAGTTGAAAGTTCAAGTCCATAGGGCGTCCCATGATCCATCCCACAATTACACAAAAGGGAATCTGCAAAGATAATAACATCAAAGTGAATTTTACAGGTACTTTGACAAAAGAATCAAAACAGTAAACTACACAATGCAAATAACAATAAATACACAGAATTTAAAGAGAAAAATAAGTAAAGGAACTATAAGTTAGTTTTTAATATTTCATAGATGCATCACACATCCCAGTATGAACTGCTGTGTGGATGTCTTGTGCACATTACCACTAAGGATGTATTCTATACTATCCAAATTGGATTTAAAGTGATCTTTATATGGGAGTAGTTTTGGTTTTTGCACAGGCAATTTATACTCTGGAAAATCTTTCCTGATCGCCAAAAAATTGAACTTTTGATTGGTTAGAGGTGAGGAAGAATGAACCCAAAGCACAATGCCAACCCTAAAATTCAGGCTTCATGTAACCAACCTCAAAATTCAGTTTGAAGCTTACAAATCAAGGGAAGACACTTTGGCTCAATGCAGCCAGTTAAAGTTTCAGATTTATCCATCCAAAACCACGATGCATTGGTCATTCTTGACTGAGAAACATAGAAAAGCAATATCATTTGAAAGGAAAAGAATAAGACAGATGAAAATAAAAAAACGAGGCGTTTAAGCCTCTCAGTAAAAGGGCATACCCAATGCACGAGGCTCCCGCCAAATGTCAGGCCTGTGGAGAGTCATATGTACGCAGCCTTATCCCCACTTAGCAGAGAAGCTATTTCCCAACTCAAACCCAAGACTGGGTCACAATGGAGCAACTTTACCGTTGCATCGAGGTCCGCCCACTAAAGGAAAAGGACAAAAACAGAAATGGAAAACATACTGGGTGTTTAAACCTCTCAGTTAAGACTACATTATCACATCAGATGTAATCACTCATAATAATAACATATAGGAATTCACACTATAGATACTTATGACATTGTTTCTTTAGAGGCTTTTGGTCTTGCATTTGGTATCTAATGCAGAAATTAACAATTCCAGCAGAGGGAACAGAAGAAGAGAAGATCAGAATAAGATTGCTTTGCGGCTGCAGAATTCCCTGTTTTTCAGGCCTGCAGTTCCTGTTTCCTGGCTACTTCAGGAAACTGAAGTCCAGTCCTTTGTGGGACTTCTTGTGGGTTCTTATTTTCTTATTTGTTTGTTATTAATTGTTTTAGTTAGGCTGGATTATGAAGTCTATTTTCTTTACGGGCAAGAGAACCCTGTCCGCTGCACAGTCACTGCATCAGCACACAGGCCAATGGGAGGCCGTGCGGAGGCATCTGTGCGATGGGCAGCGTGATCTTTTTGTGCCTGCCTGTGTCTGGGGGCGTAGAGCCACATAAGCAGGTGGGGCTCTTTTCTTCTTTCTTTATTAGTCAAAATCCTGGTCAGTTAGGACTCCCCAAATACAGCCATTGATCGAAGAGATAAGTAGAGTCAACTTAAGATTTATGTTTACGTTATCAGCCAAGGAATTGGTCCAGGTCAGTAATATTCAGTCTTGGATTCAGTCCAACTCAAATAAGTGTACAGGCATTAGCCTACCAATCGATCCCTATGAATGAGAAGCTCTTTTGCTCTGCTGGTCCATGGATTTTAGACATAGTCTTTTGTGGATTCAAAAGGGATTGCTCAGTAGATTCTGAGAGGTGCCACTGTGGATTCTCCAGCAGAATCTGATGGATTCCTGAACTGGATCTTCTTTCCCTTTTAGCTCAGAAATCTTGTTTCTCTTAACCTGCGATTTTTTGTTCTGCTGGTATTTCTTATCTTCTAGCGTATTCTTATTTTAAGTTCAATTTCGATTTGATTCTTGGATAAACCCTGCTGTTGGTTTTCCTTAACTATGACTAGAATCAGATTTCTAACCAGGTTTTCCAATCAATTTCAGGTAACCTATTTCTATTCAACCTCTTCAATTCTGAGTTTTCCAGACTAAATCTGTCATATTATGAATCTGGTTATTGATTACAGTTTAATCATTGGTTGGAATCATTATTGCATTCTGTTTTGAACCCTTAAAACCTTTCTATTAATTTTAGTGCTGTGTCAGGGTTTTGGATTCTTAGTCATAGTAGGATTCTTCAAGATCTAAACCCAAATCCCATAGGTGATTAGTAATCTCCATTAATATCATAACAGTAGGATGCAAAATGGCTACATCTTAGATTGTGTACAGGATTTCCATCAATTCTTTAGACCAAACTTACAGCATGATCAGGCACCAACATTTAGTACCTACCCCAAACATGGATATCTGTGTTGACGACCCTATTGCCACTCCCAAGGAAATGTCCTTCATAAGAAAAGATAAAGAAATTATGAGAAACTTGATAGTAACATAATGGAGTTCAAAAATTTTCATCTCATACAAGAACTTACAAGCTTGTCTTTCATAGCAAACATAATTGCACTTGCATGCTCTGCAGCATTCCCTACAATAGGGAGTACGATGACACAAATAAATGCAATGGGAATTTTCCACGAAACAGATGCAGCCTACAAGGCAATTCAATCAGAATAGCACAAGATCAAGGTGTGAGAGAGAGAGAGAGTGAGTAACTTCTATTACACAAATAGCCATAACTAAAAGTTTTATTGTTTTCAAAAGAAATAGAAGGATTAAAACCAGTAAATGAAATCATTCCCACAAATTTGTTGGAAATCTGCAAGTTACAAAAAGAAAGAAACTGATTTCTCTCATTTGCAAATGCGGAAGATATGGACACAGAACAGAAAAATAGAGCAACAATCATCACAGTTTATGTCCAAGGAACTTTTACTAGAAGGAAACTATACCAGGAACATAGTGCTTGGACAGATTCTCATGTGAAAGGAAATAAAAGGTTGCTTTCCACAGATTTAATTAATCAATCAAGGAGTAGGGGGTTAGAATCAAAGGTGAAGAAGGAATGTTACCTCTATAGTATCAACAAGATACTCAGAGAGGATTGAAATCCAAACAGTCAAAATTGAAAGCCAAATTATTGACTCCCACTTGGAGATCTCAGGGACTTCATCATCAGAACTCCCCTCAGTTGGACTTTCTCCCTATGTCCATCACATTTATTCAATCAAATTCCACCCATCAATAAAATAAACAAATAAGAATAGATAGGTAGGAAACTTTCAAATAATTATGACAAATAAAATTTTGACTCCAGAAATATACAAAACATTTAGAAGTTTATAGTCAAAGAACAAGAACACGGCATACTTCTGGGGAACATTGAAGAGACTAACCTCATCAATTGGCATGTATAGATTCTTGTGACTCTTCAGCTGAAAAACAAGATAGGCAGCATATGCCACAAGCATAACGCAGCTGCTAAACCTTGAAAGGGCTAACTCTGACTCTCCAGACTGTATCTCAGTGTGCGTGTAGTGGAGGACAGCTGGAAACATAAGGCCCATAACTGCCATCAACAGCAACCCCGAGTTCAAAGCAGCAGCTGCCTGCTCATTCGTAATAAAGATATAATCATAATATCTTCCATAAATCACAACATGAACCCATGAAGAGTACTGGAGAATATAGAACTGTTGATAGAATGTTGACATGTTACCTTGTTAAACACCTGTTCCTTCTTACAGAAGATGATTCCACCACTGAAGAATGCACAACCAAGAACCAGCAACATGTTTGACAAAATTGAACCTAGTAATGACTGCTGAACCACACGCATCATTCCATTTTTCAGTGCATAAATTGATATTATCAATTCGGTTGCATTTCCAAATGTTGCATTTAAAAGACCCCCAACTGCACGTTCCAACTCAATAGATTAAAAGCAACTCTAGAGGTATCACAATTGATTCCCTTAGATAATAAAAAAAGTCATAGGTGTAAGTAGAAAGCAAGGCATGAGCACATGCACAATTATCAAACAAGGTGTAATCATATGGTAAACAGAACAAGGATAGATCATGCATATCCTTAAAAGTTTTCTGAAATTTCATATCCGTAAAAGTTTTCAGCAAGAATTTTTTTTTCCAAACACCTAGTATACCGACATTATTCACAATCTTCTTTTATCATTTTAGGATTAATACTATTTATACTACCCATTAATGACAACAAGGATTACATATGTGTCGAACAGAAAACTTCAACTTAGAAAAAGAAGGAAGCAAAGCTAAAGTATGCACAAACTATGAGCTCCATTACATTGTGCAATTTTTCACCTATTAATAAAAAATTTACTAAAAATGCCCAGCATGGTGAACGCATTCTAGGTTTAAAAGGAAAGAAAAAAGAAAAGTCACTACCGTTTAAAAATCAAAGATACACTCCCTGTTAACAATTTTTTTTTATATTTTTTGGAGTGCTTGGAATTATTCGCCATATTTTTGGGGTTCATGACATGTTTCTCTGATATGATTAGGCCCTTGAGTATGGCCAATATATTTTTGCAAGTTCTAGAGGTACTTACATGGTAGAACAAGGCAGACTCATGGTTTAAAGTATCTCCGATACCGATACAATACCCTCCGATACGTATCTTAAATTTAGCTGATTGATACGATACACACCGATACGATACATGAAATTTTTAAAATCCTTTCATATCGATATATATCCTACGATACATACCGATATGCACCAAAACACTATCGATACGTACTGATACTCTATGGAAAATATAAAATTGAGGTGAAATATACGTTTTGGTATGTATCGATACGTATCCGTGAATATTTGTATGTATTAATCGGTACGCATCGATGAGTATTAGTATGTATAGGTGAGTATCTGTATGTATCGATCAATATGTATCAGTGAGTATCGATACGTATCGGTGAATATCAGTATGTACCAATATAGTGCGCTATGGTCATATAATGGCCAAGATGGGTATTTTTTTAGAAAACACGATTTTTTGAGGGGATTTTGTTCCAAAGTTGCCGCCAGCCATATTTCTCTCTAACTAAAGTGGAAATCAAGGTTGGGAACAAGGATTTTACATTTATGAGACAACTACAAACTTTGAATTCTTAGTGCGATACCCTCAATTTAGTGTTTATGCATAATACATGTTATTAATTGCTTTTTTTAATAATTTTTTTATGCAAAAGTGTTTAAAAAAGTGTTTCATATCCATTTATGTGCGTATATTTAGCGTATCTTAGCGTATCTCCGATACGATACGATACCCTCCGATACGTATCTTAATTTTGGTCGACCGATATGGTGACCGATACCGATACTTTAATCCTTGCGGTAGACTAATGTACCTATATAACCTCTACAATACCTACATGGCATTATTCAACACCATTCATACCAAGGGTGCACATGTTTTGGCATGTGCTACTTATAGCACACCTTTGTGCTCCTTTTTGTATATCTTTGAAACTGGGCAGCTCTCTTTGATTAAAAAAAAAAAAAAGCATAACAACCACTCATTCAACCATTGGAACCCTAGGGTGCTTGCTATGGTTAAGCAAACAAGGCTTGCTTTATAACTTTGCATATTGGTTTAGTTCTAAAACTTCCGAGTTCATTCTAGGTAATGGTTAATGCTTTAAAACACAGGCTTTCTTATCATCCATATTGGTTATGTACACCTCTTATGATTTCTCGCAATTTTCGCGTAATTAATTGATTATTTTCCTAGTGTGTTAATTTCCATAGACTGTCACACTATCTTCTATTTTTTTTTATAATATAATATTTCAAATATTCAAAAAAAAAAAAAAAAGAAGTATCGCGCATGACTTCAGTCACACACTCACACACCTTATCTTGCATGCACATTGGAGGAATAATCCTATAGTTCTGTCTCGTACAGCATCTATCTGTCAATCTAAGTCATCTCTTCCTGACCATCCCATATTCCATTTCTGTAGCTTTATTAGCTATGTCAGAATTAATATTCCCAGGAAGTTTCTCTTATTTATTTGCTCCCTTTTCTTCTACTTCCTAAGAAAATAATTATTATAATTAAATAAAACAATAAACAGAAATGAAGAAAAAAATTGCAAAATACAATATGTCATCATGTCACTTCTAAGATGTACCCAGAGATGCACAACAATAATCACTTTCACTAGGAAATTATAACAAGAATCGATAGAACCAAAAAAACAAGAGAAAGCAAACTTGCTGTAATGAGGAATAATTCTATAGTTCATCCTTTGAATTGACACTAACAGAAAGCTTACCGGTAGCTCCAGTGAAGAATGCTAGCTGCCTGTACCAGAAAGGAAATGGAGATTTTTAGAAATTTGCCCCTTGTCAGGTAGAATTATGGAAATATTCCACACCAGCAAAAACTAATAGACTGCATGAATCCTTACTCTGTAGCATAACCCAAACGTTCAGCTAAAGGCATAATACCAAGTAAGCTAAATAAGAAAACCCAACCCTACAGTGAATTGGAAGAAATGTATCAATACAAATAATATGCATGAAACCTACTAAGCACACCAATGAAGTGAAGCACAACTCACATGATGACCAGTCAAACTATGCACAATAACTGCCAGAGGGCCAAAAGGCATAAGTATATTGATTTTGGGCGTGAATACTACAACCTTTAGGCTTCTGAACACTCTATCCCTCAAAGAACTAACACTATTAACTTGCGGACCTCCTGAAAATGACACATGCTGAGTTGTACCCAGAGAATGGGCCCTTTTCGCAAGTGAAGCTGGGCTAACAAGGCTTTCATCCTCAAACTCAAGTACTGATCTTTCATCTAGTGGTTCCATCTGTGCCATCAACATACTTACATTAGTGACCATCACCATTCACCACAAAACAACAGACTACAGAGAGCTTCTGAAAAACAAAACCACCAGGGGAGAGGGGGGGTTGGGGGGAGGGATTGAGGGCAAGAGTCCTGCAACCTATGACCTATATGTTTTAGTAATAAACTAGATCATGGTTTACAGGTTTGCATCTCATTTGTTGGTTTAGTATCCTTTTCTTTAATTTGCATAAAAGGTGCAGTCAAGGGAAACAAGTGGAATGTTCTACCTGATAGATTGCTTTAGTAATTAAATGCTACTAACAAAGATCAGCTAACAAACTAGCTAGAATGAAAGAGAAACAAATTATGAGATGAGAGTGGACCTGACTCGTCTCTGCCTTGTTATCCATCTGCTACACAAGATCAGTGGGTAACCCATGCCCAACTACGAGCATCAGTGAAAGGGCACCCACAGTTCTTCCCAGCATCAAAGGGAGGACTACAACAGAGTGGATTATTGTCCGTAAGTACCTATAACATTCAAAATATGAGAAAGAAGAATCAAATTAATTTAAAAAATAAAAAAATAAAAAAACACTCAAATAGGTTTGGATCTAGGATTTCTACCTTAAAAGCTTTTACTTCTGTACATACTACAAAATCACAATTCACTAATGTACCATTGCTTTGAATCTGCAACCTAATAACCAAAAAATAAAAATATTAGGCTCAAACTTCAAATCAAGTATTTTTAATAGTGCCTGAATTATCATGATGCCAAGATATTGTCAAAAAATTTCTCATAAAAGTAATGCCTAATTCTAGGGTAAAGCCTATTGTTTTCTATCAGTAAGGAGTAAAAAGAATGTCGGAGGAAATAATACAATCAAAAACAAATTGCGACACTGATATAAGATTATGTTCATTGTGAATAAATCTAAGGTTATAGATGAGGAGTAGAAGAAAGCACAATGAAGCTATAAAATATTCATCAACATATTTTAATAAAAGGAATGATGATATAAATGAGATGGTTTCTTAAAAAACCTCAAGGAATGGTTGAATTTCCATGTCTGATCAACATTTTGGAAATAATTGAGGTGCAAAACCAGAATGGAACAATTTAGTTAAACTTATTTCCATTGGAGATGATAAAAAAAAAGCACCATACCTTCAAATGCTGGAGCAAAACCAATTCCACCCTGAGAGGAGAGGGAGAAATACAAGGAATCATGCAAACGTAAACATATGATGAAACTGAAAGAGCAAGGACGAGAAGAGACCTAATATTTGAGAGAGATGGTGAGGATGGTGGATTGTTGGAAGGAGAGACATCAAAATCCTGCAAAGACGAAGCTCACCTCTTCTTGTAGTTTTGTCTCCGCCTTCTTCGTCTACGACACATAACTTTGTGTTGTTCTCTACCATCCGTTAGGTTGGTTCGTTTGTTTCGGGATTTGCAGTCTAGTCGCGGCGGTTTCTGTTTGGGTTCTATTGTTATTTATTGCTTTAAAAACACCTCCCACCAACATTTGCTCCGGTCGCTCGTAACGCCACAACCTACGCGCCATTGCCTACTATTCCTCACAGCTTGACATGAGAGAGAGAGAGAGAGAGAGAGAGAGAGAGGACTCCGAATGGGATCGGGATCGGGCCTCCCGAAATTGTAACATTGAACTAGATTGTTTATCACTTTATTGTTATATATATTTTTTTTAGTAGTTGTTAATGTAAGTTTATTTATTTTTTATTTTTTTTAATGTATGTAAACTAAACATTGAATTACTTAAACTTACTACATATATGTTAATCAGTTTAACGGTTTACCAATGATTTAAATTTTAAATTTAAAATTGAATCACGGTTTTCAAAATTGAACCATTTAATAAATAGTTTCATGGTTTCAATGTAAATGGTTCGGTTTGATTTCACTAAATAGTTTCAGTTTCAAATTCACATCCTTATCTGCGAGTATTTTCAAGAGAAAAAAAAAAACTCTACGAGTAGATCCTCATTTTGGTGTCTAAAAAATCTATTTTAAATGCGTTTTTGCTAACTAAGGTTTAATCTTCTATACTTTTATTAATGATTTTAAGGGGGAAAAAGTTGGCTATGTGGTCTGTAATAAGATATTTTTTCTATTTTCTCACATCCTTACTTGAGTTCTGTATTGATATGTTTTCTCTTTCCTGACCATGTGAGCCTCCTATTGGACGAAATCATTTCATATGCTATAAGTAATATAGAGTAAGAGATGCCCCTAGAAACCATATCCCATGAATTTAATCTTCTCACTCGATCATTGTTCAACATCTCATCCTTTAGCCTTTGAGGCTTTAGTTGTCAAAAAACCCAATGTGATTTAATTGCAAGTATTGAGATGGTGATACTTTTCTTTTCTTTTAGACATTAGTTACCCTTTTTTAGTATTTTTGTATATGTTTATTTGTTTTAAACTTTTCTTTTAGACATAGGAAGGGATGAAATGACCGTTCCACAGAACAAAAAATGAAAATTCCGTCACTATTGATGCTTTCATAGTTCCATTGATCCCACTCTAGTGCAAGGACTACACTAACTTTTAAGGAATCCTCTTCCAAAAAATAATTAAGAATATTTAATTTTTCTTCAATATAGGTGAATAGAGAACGATGGAATTTGATGCTAGGATTGGACCATGAGTAGCGTGAATGTTTTTATTAATTCCCATTGATATAGTTAAAGGTCCAAAGCACCTTTTTCTAGTCCTATAGAGTATAGAGTGTTGGATCTTGTGGAGGAGTAGATTCTCTCCTCATCATGAGCTAAGAAAGAATTGGTCAATTCGAATTAAAAATTAGGGAACCCAATCCCAACCCTGGTTGATCCGAATCGGCCAATTCATACTAGATACTTAGGTTTCATGCTTGTTTTCACTGATTCTCGACCAAATTTGGCCCAATCCGGTTGAATCAGATCTGGAATCAACTGAAATCGATTCCATTGCTGATTCTGCTTAATTCAGCATTGAAAAATAGTAAGCTTCCCATATAAGCATATCATCATCATAAAAATAGGAAAGAACAAAAAGTTCTTCGAGCCACTAGGACAGGGACTGGTACACCAGACATTAGCACCTCCATGTTTATCTCTCTCCTCCTTATACATCTCTTTGTCTGTCTCTCTCCTTCCTCCTCACATGACATGACCTTGTTGCACCTTATTCTAAGGGTATCAATTGGTTCAGCTTTGGTTTTCAATTGGGTTTAATGGTTCAATATTGGTTCAGCTTTGATTTTTATTCGGTTTTATAATTGGTTTTGACCTGGACTATAATTTGTTTGAGGCTTTGAGCCATATTTTAAGTTTTTTAGGCTAACATTTTACATTTTCACTAACAAAAAATCCCCTTATTTGATAAGTTCATAATCCACCAAATTTTTCTCGACTTAAAAAACATATAAAATTTATCATTGATTAAAATATTAAAAAAGAATAGAATTTATTTAGTTGGACTCAGTATGAATAGGGATGTCAACCGGTCGGGCCGGGTTCGGTAGGTCTCGATCGAGTCTAATTGGCCTTGACCCCTTGGAAGACTTGCACCGTGAACATCCGTTTAAGTAAACGGGCCTAGTTTTGGGGGACATGGTACGGTTTATAATTGGGCCGGTTGGTATTGGACTTTAATCCAGCTTCCTTAAACGGGTCTTAATCAGGTTTTAACTGGGCTATACCTATTTAAGTGTAAATGGGCTTTAAACGTGCCTACCTTAAAATTCTATTCTTAAGTAGGTTGAAGGCCTAGAAATATGTGACTCAAATATTTAATAAAGAAGATAAGTGATATGAGATTATGATTGTTCTTTTTTTTTTTTTTNGAGAGAGAGAGAGAGAGAGAGAGAGAGAGAGAGAGAGGATTCCGAATGGGATCGGAATCGGGCCTCCCGAAATTGTAACATTGAACTAGATTGTTTATCACTTTATTGTTATATATTTGTTTTAGGAGAGGAATAGGTACGTCGCCAATATCAAGTATACTAATGGATAACATCAATAGGAACACATGATGAAGTATCATTAGGAATGATATAAAGGTCATTTCAAAAAAAGGAAAGAGAGAGATAGACACAATGGATGCTAGCATACCTGATATCGGTGGCATACCCAACATTTTTCCATTTTTCTTTTAGTAGTTGTTAATGTAAGTTTATTTATTATTATTTTTTTAATGTATGTAAACTAAACATTGAATTACTTAAACTTACTACATATATGTTAATCAGTTTAACGGTTTACCAATGATTTAAATTTTAAATTTAAAATTGAATCACGGTTTTCAAAATTGAACCATTTAATAAATAGTTTCATGGTTTCGGCATAAATGATTCGGTTTGATTTCACTAAATAGTTCCAGTTTCAAATTCACATCCTTATCTGCGAGTATTTTCAAGAGAATAAAAACAAAAAAAACTCTACGAGTAGATCCTCATTTTGGTGTCTAAAAAATCTATTTTAAATGTATTTTTGCTAACTAAGGTTTAATCTTCTATACTTTTATTAATGATTTTAAGGGGAAAAAAGTTGGCTATGTGGTCTGTAATAAGATATTTTTTCTATTTTCTCACACCCTTACTTGAGTTCTGCATTAAAATGTTTTCTCTTTCCTGACCATGTGAGCCTCCTATTAGACGAAATCATTTCATATGCTATAAGTAATATAGAGAAAGAGATGCCCCAGAAACCATATCCCATGAATTTAATCTTCTCACTCGATCATTGTTCAACATCTCATCCTTTAGCCTTTGAGGCTTTAGTTGTCAAAAACCCAATGTGATTCAATTGCAAGTCATGAGATGGTGATACTTTTCTTTTAGACATTAGTTACCATTTTTTAGCATTTCTGTAAATGTTTATTTGTTTTAAACTTGTCTTTTAGACATAAGAAGGGATGAAATGACCGTTCCACACAACAAAAAATGAAAATTTCGTCACTATTGATGCTTTCATAGTTCCATTGATGCCACTCTAGTGCAAAGACTATACTAACTTTTAGGGAATCCTCTTCCAAAGAGTAATTAAGAATATTTAATTTTTCTTCAATTTAGGTGAAGAAAGAACGATGGAATTTGATGCTAGGATTGGACCATGAGAAGCGTGAATGTTTTTATTAATTCCCACTGATATAGTTAAAGGTCCAAAGCACCTTTTTCTAGTCCTATAGAGTATAGAGTGTTGGATCTTGTGGAGGAGTAGATTCTCTCCTCATCATGAGCTAAGAAAGAATTGGTCAATTCGAATTAAAAATTAGGGAACCCGATCCCAATCCTGGTTGATCCGAATCGGCCAATTCATACTAGATACTTAGGTTTCATGCTTGTTTTGACTGATTCTCGACCAAATTTGGCCCAATCCGGTTGAATCAGATCTGGAATCAACTGAAATCGATTCCATTGCTGATTCTGCTTAATTCAGCATTGAACATAGGTGAAAAAATAGTAAGCTTCCCATATAAGCATATCATCCTCATAAAAATAGGAAAGAACAAAAAGTTCTTCGAGCCACTAGGACAGGGACTGGTACACCAGACATTAGCACCTCCATGTTTATCTCTCTCCTCCTTATACATCTCTTTGTCTGTCTCTCTCCTTCCTCCTCACATGACATGACCTTGTTGCACCTTATTCTAAGGGTATCAATTGGTTCAGCTTTGGTTTTCAATTGGGTTTAATGGTTCAATATTGGTTCAGCTTTGATTTTTATCTCTCTCCTCCTTATACATCTCTTTGTCTGTCTCTCTCCTTCCTACTCACATGACATGACCTTGTTGCACCTTATTCTAAGGGTATCAATTGGTTCAGCTTTGGTTTTCAATTGGGTTTAATGGTTCAATATTGGTTCAGCTTTGATTTTTATCTCTCTCCTCCTTATACATCTCTTTGTCTGTCTCTCTCCTTCCTACTCACATGACATGACCTTGTTGCACCTTATTCTAAGGGTATCAATTGGTTCAGCTTTGGTTTTCAATTGGGTTTAATGGTTCAATATTGGTTCAGCTTTGATTTTTATTCGGTTTTATAATTGGTTTTGACCTGGACTATAATTTGTTTGAGGCTTTGAGCCATATTTTAAGTTTTTTAGGCTAACATTTTACATTTTCACTAACAAAAAATCCCCTTATTTGATAAGTTCATAATCCACCAATTTTTTCTCGACTTAAAAAACATATAGAATTTATCATTGATTAAAATATTAAAAAAGAGTAGAATTTATTTGGTTGGACTCGGTATGAATAGGGATGTCAACCGGTTTGGCCGGATCCGGTAGGTCTCGATCGGGTCTAATTGGGCTTGACCCCTTGGAAGCCTTGCACCGTGAACGTCCGTTTAAGTAAACAAGCCTAGCTTTGGGGCACATGGTACGGTTTATAATCGGGCCGATTGATATTGGACTTTAGTCCAGTTTCCTTAAACGGGTCTTAATCAGGTTTTAACTAGGCTATACCTATTTAAGTGTAAATGGGCTTTAAACGTGCCTATCTTAAAATTCTATTCTTAAGTAAGTTAAAGGCCTAAAAATATGTAACTGAAATATTTAATAAAGAAGATAAATGATATGAGAATATGATTGTTCTTTAAAAAAAAAAAATAATAAGAGATTATGACCATTACAACTTACAAAATAAATCTTAATTAAATTAAATCTTACCACAAAGCAAAGGGTAAGAAAGCTTAACTAGTTTCTTACTAGTAGGGGCAAAATAGGAATTTATGTAGTATTAAAGTGGGTCGGGCTGGGTCGAGCTACAATGAGTCGGTTTAAGTCGGGCATATAAATGTGTCGATTCGATCGCGCACCCGATGGACTAGCTATCTGCACCATGAACGCCCGTTTAATAAACGTGTCGGGCTCCAGGTCGGGCCATAAATGTGTCGAGCTTGATCGGGCCTACCGGTGTGGGCTTAGAATTGACACCCCTAAGTATGAACTAATGGACTCAAATCCTCTACAGTTGATAATGAGTGATAGTGAAAATCCAATGCCTGGGAGGCCCTGACATGCACCTTAGTTGTCAATTGCTCACTGCCCCTCATTGCCTCTCGATGAAAGATTTTTATGCATAGAAGACATGCATCATGTAATTTAATTTTTTCTAAAATCCATATGGTAAAATGAATACTCCCTAGTTGCGAGCTCGCGTAGTGGGCGCACGACGACTCGACGAGGGAGTATTGCTTTCCCTGAAATGTATAACGATTAACGGCCAGTTCAACTTTCATGGCTATTTTTTTTCTTAAAATAAAAGAATAATTTAACGTATCAAGCGCATTCGACGGCTGCCACTCAAAAAAAAGCAAGCGAGACAAGGAGAGAAGTATTGAATTGCCCTCGTATCTTCATTAATTTGCAGAAGCGTGAAGTGAGGAGCTTACACTGACTTGGTTCACTGGTAACATATCAGGATGTTTCGAATATTCTCTCGGCAGTTTCTTCTTCCATCACACACTCACTCCCTTCTCCTTCTTCTATCGTAGTAGTAGGAAGTTTGGAAACAGAGAAACGGATAATTATAGAAAAAGCTTCAAGTTCAAGTGTCAATGGCTACAGCTGGGATTGGAGCATCGAGGATTACCTCCTCGAACCACTTGAATCTCAAGGACAAACCCCACACATCTTTCTTCAAATCGTTGAACCGAAATCTTTCGTCTTCTTCATCTCACCTCGCCGGTGATAAACTTCCTTTCAAAGTATTCTCTTGTCTCCGGAAGAACGCTTCAAATGCCAGAGTTCCCATTGTGATTTCTCCTAAAGCGGTTTCCGATTCAAAGAATTCACAGACGTGTCTGGAGCCTGATGCCAGCCGCGTAAGTATCCAATTGTTATTAATATCAGTTTTTTTTTTTCCACTTTTTGATTGAAACTAACACTTTGGATGGAAATGTTGTTCGGAAAATGATATAATGTGATGCAAGGATGAAAATCATGGATTTTGGAGCAACATTGAGACCCACTAGCTTAATTCCTGTATAATTAGTGATCATCTGAAATAATGTAGTGGATGTCTGTTTCGTTTCTTGATTGATGTAAGATACTTGGATTCCTGTAGCCTATTTGGATGTTTAATTATGATCCTAGATCTAGCCTCCTGATGGTCTTGTCAATTTGTAGTTTTCTTCTTCTCTTTATCTATTTTTATTTTTATAGAAGTTTATACGTCATAATTTTCATCATTTAAGGTGGATGGAGAAGAACTCAGTTTTGTATGTAATTCTCTTCAGAGTGTTCTGGGAATAATCCTTGGGGGTGGAGCTGGGACACGTCTATATCCTCTTACCAAGAAGAGAGCAAAGCCTGCTGTTCCACTGGGAGCAAACTACAGGCTAATTGACATTCCCGTGAGCAATTGCTTGAACAGTAATGTAACAAAAATCTATGTTCTGACCCAGTTCAATTCTGCATCTCTCAATCGCCATCTTTCACGGTCTTATGCCAGTAACATGGGAGGATACCAGAATGAAGGTTTTGTTGAAGTACTTGCTGCTCAGCAGAGCCCAGAGAACCCGAACTGGTTCCAGGTAACAAAACAGCCCTGACTCTGCATTCTGTCTCTTTTGCTAGTTTCAGTATGAGCTCATCAGAATCATAACTAATTATTAATTAGTATATTGTATGGATATATTTGCAAGCTTGTCTTGAAATGTCCTTAATTTGCTTCCAATGACCTCATTTTCTCAATGAGATTTCAGACTTCATGTCAGTTTGGTTTTAATCCATTTGATTTAGACCTAAAAAATTAAATTATTCGGTGTTCTCTCTCTATAAAATGTATACCTAGTTGGAGGATGCAGACATGCCATCCTAAAACATTGTTGCTTAAAAGGAAAGAGGTGGGGGGTGGGGTGTGGGGGGATGAGAGCATAGAAGAGAGATAAAATGAAAAAACTGATACAGGTTGGATTTGGCCTCCTCTTTGTAGATGGCTCTCTCATTGAATTTTCATAAATTGCAGGGTACTGCTGATGCTGTGAGGCAGTATTTATGGCTGTTTGAGGAACATAATGTAATGGAATTTCTGGTTCTTGCTGGAGATCATTTATACCGAATGGATTATGAGAGGTTCATTCAAGCACATAGAGAAACTGATGCTGATATTACTGTGGCTGCACTTCCGATGGATGAAAAACGTGCCACTGCATTTGGCCTCATGAAGATTAATGAAGAAGGACGAATAATTGAATTTGCAGAGAAGCCAAAAGGAGAACAATTGAAGGCAATGAAGGTAGATTCTATGAGATGGATTTATATATATTTTGCTATATGTTACTCTGTATTCTCAATGACATAGGATTATATTTTTTAGTATATTAATGGTGCATTTTCCTTCTGGACTTGACTTTGTCAAATTTACTTCAGGTTGATACTACCATCTTAGGCCTTGATGATGAGAGAGCAAAAGAGATGCCTTACATCGCCAGTATGGGTATATATGTTGTCAGCAAAGATGTCATGTTGGACTTACTCAGTAAGAAGTTCCCTGGAGCCAATGATTTTGGAAGTGAAGTCATTCCGGGTGCAACTTCCATTGGAATGAGGGTACGTCTCATTTCCATTCATTTTTTACCTTTGATGTAAATCATGCATTAGACTAGTTCTCAAGGATGCATTTCTGTCTGTATAAGCCATTTTCTGACTTTAATGTGTTTCCTTTTCTTTTCATTTTCTGGACTGCTGCCTTTTGATCTGTCTTCCACATCTTTTCCTTACTGTCCTAAAGAATGCATATGTTCGTTTGCTTTGGTCAATCATTGGCCTCTCAGATCAGCTTGGTGAGTTGAATAGAAATAGAATGACTAGGTCCCAACCCATATTCTGCTCCAGTTACAACTAGGATTACCTGGCCTTGTCCTGTTTAACTATGAATGTCATTCTTAGGTCAATAATTGGCCTTTGAGATTAACTTGGTGGGATGTATACAATGGTTATGTCCCAACCCGGCTTCTGCTACAGAGGTGTGGCTAACGTATCACAGGCTTGTACTGGGCCTTGTCTTGCTCAATTATGAACCATTATTAGGTCAGTAATTGGCCTTTGAGATCACGTTGGCAGGATTTACAACTCTTCTGCTCCACTGGTATGGCTACAAGAAGGGATGACCAACTCATTGTTGGCCTTGTCTTGTTTGCCCATGAATCACGAAATAATTCCCTGCATAGTGCTAAAAGTTTCAATATACATGTATCTGGATCACAATTTAAAATATTTTTTAGTTATTTTCATGACTTTCAACTTCTTACAGACATGGATTTAATTCATTCGAAGTCACTTAAACTCTCCAAAAATTGAAGTTACAATTCAGCAATTCAATTATGATATTCATTTATTATTCCCCTGCATTAATAGGATCAGTCTCTGATTTTGAGACATCTTAATGGTACTTCTTCAGGTACATGCTTACTTGTATGATGGCTACTGGGAAGACATTGGTACCATTGAAGCATTTTATAATGCAAATTTAGGGATTACCAAAAAGCCAGTGCCAGATTTCAGGTAGTTTTGAAATCTATGGAGATTCATTCTCCCAATAAATCGTATGATGTCAGCAGCTTTTATTCCTTACCTCAAATTCTTATTTAAGATGTACTTTAAATGCAGCTTCTATGATCGTTCATCTCCAATTTATACACAACCACGATATTTGCCACCTTCCAAGATGCTTGATGCTGATGTTACAGATAGTGTTATTGGTGAAGGTTGTGTTATTAAGGTAACTTATGAAAGACAGAAATCATCTTTTTGTGTTATGAAGTTGGTGTGAACATGCTTGTCTCAATTGAATCATTATCTTCTTCGTGTTTCCACATCAAAAGTTACATTTCCTTTTGGCTTACGGGTTTTGGAAATCAAGGATTTGATAATGACCTTGTGCTAAGAATTGTTCACCTTTTCTCAAATCTCTCTCAGAACTGCAAGATTCACCATTCTGTTGTCGGGCTCCGTTCCTGCATCTCAGAGGGTGCAATTATAGAAGATACACTACTAATGGGAGCAGATTACTATGAGGTAAATTATCTGTGGGAAACAACATTGATTTATTTCTATCTTCTTGACTTAATAATGGTAATCTGGTTAGTTTCCATTTTCTGAAGATTGGGAAGTTATAAAACTTCTTCCGGTCATATATGATGAATAATACTAATTTTTATCCTGTTTTGCACCAGACGGATGCTGACAGGAGGTTCTTGGCTGCAAAAGGTAGTGTGCCAATTGGTATTGGGAAGAACTCTCACATCAAAAGGGCAATTATTGACAAGAATGCTCGCATTGGAGACAATGTGAAGGTTTGCACTTAATACCTCATCAAGATGTGAATTATTTCATATTGATACAACAAACAGGCAGCTGGGAACAGCCCAGCTTTTGTGTGGAGGAAGGACTGGGGATTCATACGATCAATCTATCATGTACATTTAGTGATATAATAATCTCCCAATCTAAGTTAATCTCTGAGGTAGCTACATGTTCTATTCCTGCAAAACAGTAAAAAAGGATGGATTTTCTGGTTAAGTTGACTGGGAAAATATGTTGGACTTGTATACTAGATTGGCTGATACTGATCCATCCAATGCCCCTCACCTAGCTATCTGTTAAAGAGTTAAGAATGGGTTGATCCTAACCAGTCATATTCTACTGAAATTAGTGGGTCTTTGGGATACAAACCATTGTTGGTATCAGTGATGCTTCTCTTTAAACTCTTATATACTCACACCAAGTATGTATACATTTATATAACATGGAAGGTTCTTTTGGGTCCTTAATGTTGAACTACTGTTTGTCATCCAGATCGTTAACAGCGACAACATGCAAGAAGCTGCGAGAGAAACAGATGGCTACTTCATTAAGAGTGGAATTGTAACAGTGATTAAGGATGCTTTGATACCCAGCGGAACCATCATCTGAAACCAATTCAAATTCTTCTCACAATGTTTAATGAGAAAGCCCATGTACTTTTTCTTGTTTTGAGCGTGAGAATCAATGTAATAAGAGTTCCATCTAATGTGCAGTGGAGAAACCCACGTACTGTCTTTAGTTTTGAGCATGGATTTCAATGTAATAAGAGTTCTATATCTTTCTTATAATTAATCTCAGCTTTTGGGCCCTAGGAATAGTGTATATGTAGTTATGTACTAGGTGGTGTTAGGCATTTTAAGCAGTGACTCAGTAACTTGGCCTCAGATGTATTGTATATTATTTCACTGTTGCCTTCATGAAAAGAATCTCCAGTGGCTAAGAAGTCCATGTTTCTATAACCTATAGAATCCTAAGAACATGTTTAGTCAGAATTTACACGATTTATGGAAGACTATTTCAATAGTATATATAGTCTGATGAATATATGGGGAGAGGTTTCCCACAGCGCCAGAGTGCAATTTTCCCACCAATAGGTGTCGAGGGAGGACTCAGATCCTCTCCAGCCCCCCAGCTCCTCCAGCGCACATCTGATGGCTGAGAGGGTCTCGGGGTGTGTGCTAGTCATTCCCAATCGTTAGATGCCCACTGGAGGGGCTGGTGGGCCAGAATGGAGAGGAATCTTCGTGAGAAATGACAGCAGTCCCTTTCAAAGGTTTTATACATGTAACAAATGAATATGGTTCCTCTCTCCCACATGGCAACCTCCCCACCCTATTTCATACACTCCATGGATGTGGGTCCTGAGTCCACATCTTCTAAAGCGAGCAATGAAGTGTGGTGAACATCGGCTGAGAGCATCTGGGCACGCACCTCAAGGGGCTCTCAGCCACCCGATGATCACTGCACCGGTGCAGCAGCTACAGACGATTTTCACACTCGGGTCCTGCACTCCAAAAGTTGGTCCCACACCTCATGAATTGTGTGAGATGAGATGGGGAGGTTACCTTGTGGGGAGAGGATTACTAATCCTGATTCTGTTCTAACCATGGTCACAAGTTCACACACACAAAAGTAGTTGTGGTCCACAGGACTCCACACTCCAAATCCAAAATATACGTGCGTAGTCATGCACATGTGCCATTTAAAAAAAATAAAAATTATTTTGTGTCTGATGGAAATCTGAGATATATGACTCTAAAAATAAAAATAAAGAAAAAGAGAACAGAAATATAGGAAAAGGCAAAAAAAAAATGCAAGAGGTATCAGCCATCAAATGAACACTAGACAGAGGATTGCCATCCAAAAAACCAAAGAGACAACGCTAGAGGATGGCGTTCCACTTGAATAAGACCATTTCATTGCCCACCACTCCTTACCAGTTACTGCTTACTTCTAAGCCTTCCATGCTTTTCTACAACAGGAAGAGAAGATTATCCTTCTCTCCTTTGCTTCACTGCCCCAGTACGTTCTCCAGAAATTTTCCACTCTGGTTCATTGATCTTCTTAGAGAAATGAGATTTCAGTAATACCCTTCAACAGATTCTGGCCAAGTTCTTCACAAATCACAGCCAATTGAAATCTGCCCAAGTGCTTCTCTACCTAGTTCTGGTGAAATCTGCTTCTATTGCTGTTTCTGCAGCCACTACTGTTACAGAGACCACACAACATGACTTCTCGTTCTATAAGCACGAATTGCCCTCTAACCAAATCCATCAAATTTGGGGTCTCTCCAGTATTTTCCTCGGTCTTGCCTGCAAGGGAACAGAGATGGGAAGTTGGCAAATTAGCAATTTCACGAACACATGTCGTGTGCTCTGCTGTGCAGGAATCCACTTCCACAGGTAAAAAAGCACAAAGTTTCTTTTTTTCTGTCCTTAGATTCTACTTCCACTAGGTGGTTATAATGCTTATCAATTTGGACTCAAACCCAGATCAGTCATAGTCTCATTCTTGTATAGTTTACAATTTCCTCTATTCTCTGATCTTGTTTGAGTTTCTGGGTGATCATGGAATTGTAATTCTTGAGTGGAAAATTCAAGATTATACACTGTTTAATCATTTTCCCCCCTTTGGTTCCATATTATCTTTAACCACCACTAGTTGCTGCTGAAACAAAGGAAACAAAGGCTGTGGCAAAAGAAGCTCCAGCAAAGCCAAAGCCCCCAGCAAAAGCTCCAGCTGAACCTTTACCCCAACTGATGGAAGAGGATGTGATCCCTGCATTGAAAACGATTCTTGAATCTCAAGATGATCTCTCAGAAATTGAGTTATCCTTCACTGATAACACGGTCAGTCATTGAGTAATAATGCTTCTATGACATTGAAACTCACCGTCTTATTGACATCTAATGCACTAACCGTTGCCATTGTGACTCAACAGTTGGAAGGATCCTTTAAAAAGCAGGGAATTCCCCACTCATTTTGGGCCTTCTTCCCGGACGGAGTCCTCACAGGTACTAGTTGATGGCATTCACATCAGTGTCTTAAGAATCTGGATTGAATTAGAATCGGTTGAGGCTGATCCAGACTCTGGCCTAGCTGGATCGGTCAATCCATCCAAGGATTTAAACTTGGAATCGGGAGTTACATCAGTGTTGTATGAATATTGTTTGGTGATATCTCCCCCTAGACCAGGTATTGGTAACCCCACGTCCACCACCTCACCAAGTCAGGAGTGTAATCGCATTTTGGGCCATCTTTTTTTTTTTTTTTTTTTT
>NC_056567.1:33418652-33420854 GCF_013358625.1 Macadamia integrifolia | reverse complement strand
TTTTCAAATTTGTAGGGAGAAGAAGTAGATAACAGCCAAGAGACTCGAGCCTCTTAGTGAGCATAGGCTTTTGACATACCACAGCTCACCAACTACACTAAACAGTAATAGTTATTTTGGGCCATTTTGTTTTCCATTCATGTTAAAACTTTCTTTTTTTTGCTGTTTCTTAAACAAACAGGACCAAAGGGATTTGCCATGTCCTCGTATGGTTCGGGAGTGAGCACTGTTGAACCATTTCTCATTGATGAAAAGAAAATCACAGCAAAACATGTAGTTTTTTGGGTTGAGAAGCGTTTGGCAGCTCAGGGAATTCTTCCTGTGTGGAAATAATGATCAACATCAGATTTGAAGATTTGGGCTTCACCAAATGGCCTACTAATACCTACACATTGTACTTATTTTTCTTCTACTAGCATTACTGTACTTCATGAAAGAAGGCTGTAATATTTGTTGATTAAAGTGTACCAAATTATCAATTGGAATATATCCATCACATTTGATCAACTGTTGATTTATCCTAACCTTTTTAAGAATCTTAAATATCTTCAAGGCTCAATAGATATTAGCTTTTGGTATTCATTCAAGAGATTAGAACATACAATCAATTCTATATAATATAACTCCATATCTCATCCAGGGAAGTCCAAAATGGTCCAACAAAATCATGGGAATAAACTTTGTTTTCCATCAAAGAACACCCCATCCCTGGTCCATTTAACATCTCCTTCCGCTCAAAATAGGAAACTGAAATTACTTCGGTCCTTCTTCAGCACCTTCTTTAGCCAACATTTTCCTCCATTTATCCTTGAGCTCGGCTGGGGCGCGAGATTCATCAAACACATGACGACCATGCTCCAAAATCTTCCTCCATGGGAGATTTTTTGCAACTACACCAGAAAACTTCTGCACTCCCTCCTACAACAATATATAATATTCAGTATTTAATGATCAAAGGTAAAACATATGTAAGTGGTCCTTAAAGATCGTAAACGTTGGTGAGCTTTGTCTTTCACTACTTTTAACTCCCTTGCCATATAACATGCATGGGTAAGGCCATTAGATAGAAGAGCCAAAACCCCATCTCACTAGTTTTTACGCCTGAGACAAGAGGAAGTGTCTTTAAAGAGAGTCCAAAATGAAAAAATTACAAGATATACCACCACTGCTCCCATTATTATAAAAACAGATTTTAATGATTTTATGAAATTTCATATTCATTTTTATAAATAGATAAATTTAAAACTCAGATTTCCTTTTTTGGGGAGGGTGATCGCAGCCAAGGTGCATGGTCCCTGCACCAGCTCAAGGGCCAATGAAAGCGCTTGTGGGAGCATCCAACAGGTTTTATCGGAAATAAGAAAGAGAGGAATATAAGCCTAATGTATGACAAACAACACCATCACCAACCTAGAAATGTTGGGAAACCTCTTCAGGGACTCTAAACAACAGGGAAAGGACAAAAGTACTACGCAACTTTAAACTCAGCTTGTGATCACTTTCCAATGTGTGGTTCAGACTGAAATATGACCAGTGAGATTGATGTACCAGGGGGAGACATGAATGAGTTTATATGAAGAAAATTAATTTATACTAGGAAACAGCATCACCCCGTAACTTTTTGCATTACTTGAAATGGGACATTGGGCATATACAGGTGGTCCCACAAAATTTCATTGTTTTTCTGATAAAATATGCATGTTCAGTTATCTATGTTCAATCACTCATAAAAAGGAAAATAAATTATGCCTATAAAGTCAAAATGGGGTGGATGAACGGGAAAGGCTTTAAGTTCTATGGGACTAGCTTCATCAGTCTGGGAGCATATCATATGCTAGCGCCTCCCAGTGTCTATCTCACTCATATAAAATAACATATTGAAGACAAATAACTATGCCAATGAAAAAGAATTATATGGCACATCTTGAATGCATGAGTGTGCGGGAAAAAGTAACCACTCCTTTCCAAATGGTTGTGGAGATTTAGCATGGTTCCATTTCAACATGAATATGAAGGGCATTCCTTTCCAAATAGGATTTGAGCTGCCATTTATTTTATTTTATTTAGTTATATATTTTCTTCAGAGGGGGTGGAGATATATATCATGGTTCCATTTCAACAAGAATGTGAAGAGCATTCCTTTCCAAATATCATTCGGGCTACCCTCTTTTTTTCATGCTATTTGGGGCGGGGGGGGGGGGG
>NC_056567.1:33384317-33418632 GCF_013358625.1 Macadamia integrifolia | reverse complement strand
ACCTTATGGGTGGAAGATGCCCAATTAAAAAAAAAACATAAAGAGAAGTTGCATGATGTATTTTGGGGTCAGGTTAGGGCATAAAGTGGGAAATAAGATGAAGATTAGGAGGATGAGTGAATGTACTGTGGAAGCTAATATTAAAAAACCACTAGGGAAATGTATGGAATATTAAAAGGAGAAATCAAGCAGTTAATGCCTTTTAGGAAGAGAATATAATTTGGGGTGGATGACTGATTGTGCTGGCTCCAAAACTTTCTGATTTTGCGATTCATCCAGAATACTCCAACTTAGAAAATTGAAGATGGTCTGAAAGGACTGTTTTTTGGTTAAGTCCAATTTTGGGTTATTTTTTGAAAGGTTGGAGGCTGGAAGGTAAGCAAGAAGAATTTTAGCGAAAGGCACTTCCAAGCATGACCGCTAATAGTTCTGATTGGAAGGCAAGAATCCATGTAGCCGACCCATTTAGTGGGGATAAGGCTGAGTCGTTGTTGCTGCACTTTGAAGGGAAAATCTTTGCTTGGATATTATTGACAGATTTTAGATTGGTCATGTTACCTGCTTTATTAGGAAGAAGAATATGTACCATATGATGTAGCATGGATTTGGAAGGGAGAAATTGAATAATTTTGATGATTAGACTATATCAATTACAAGATTATGGGCTTATATTTGATCTTTTCTTGTGGATTGGTGTGTACCGTACTCGCTCTGAATTTGGGATGTAGAGAAGGCTTTGGAAAAGCTGTCAGATTTCAATATATTTTTAGTAGCATGTTTCTTGCCCATGTTACATGCTTCTATGGACATCCTGTACATGGTTGCATCTATTTTGACATTATTGTTTTGCATTAATTTGATTGTAAATGCATCCAAACAGTTTGTCTACATTAATGGAAGTCTATAGTTCTGCTTTGCCTAAAAATAAATAGATAAATAAGACAATAATGCAAAAACTGAGAAAAGACAGAATTCTTATAGACAAATGAAGACATAGTAGCCCTAGACAGACCATAATGAAGGAGCAAAATTCAATTACCTAACCCCAAGTAGTTGGTAAAAGGCTATGTTTGTTTAAAATATGACATATACACCAGTATATAAAAGAACTAATACCTTTACCAGTATATAGAAGAACTAATACCTTTAGCATTTCCTCCTCTTCAGCTGTCCAAAGCCGTTTCCTACGCCGCAAATTTGGAGATGTTGGGTTTGACCTACAAGTCAGAAAAGTTTAAAGCTCAATCAATAAGGACTGAATCATGTCCATAGGCTTCTATCTTTGTTTTCTTCCTACAGTATTTTGTAAATAAATGTTCTTAAAGTATGAGGAGCTCCTGACCGTATAGTTGCCCCTTGGGGTTTGATTGGCTTTTCCAAGCCAACGCCCCCTTTGTTCTCGTCTCCAGTATTTTTCTCTCCACTGGTATTTAGTTCAATAACTGAAGCCTGTGATGGTTTAACAACCTGTGGTAGAACAGTTTTTTCCTGATTTCTTTCTTCCACAAGCCTTTGAGTGATTGATGCAGCATCTCTGCTAGGTGAGCTATTTGTTTCTAACCCATTCGTTGCTTTTGTGACCATTTCATCTTCAGCCTCTCTTATGGATGTCTGCTCTTGAAACACATTTTGGTTGTAACTTCGTCTTTTGGACAAGGAAACTTCACATGTTTCATGGTATACAGTTGAATTGTCTCTGCCAAGTAAATCATCGCCCCTGTTAGCAATTGATGCCTCTTTTTGCTGCTGACTTTCCATGCTTTCTTGATGGCTGACATGGTGTGTAAGTTCTCCAATGGTTCGGGCTACATTGCTTTCATGTGCAATGCCACATTGCGCTTGCATATGTTCTTCCCCACTTTTGCATTGGCTCTTGTCAAATATATTTGATGGGACATCTTTTCCTTTGATCGGGGAAATATGAATTGCATGACCAATTGCCTCCTCTTCTCTACTGGCAATAGGTGGGTCTACTTGCCTCTGACATCCAGGTACTCTTTCTGCCACATTTATACCGTAAAATATAGATAGAGCATTTATTGCAGATTCCAACTTTTTCTTTGCGCTCTTATATTCAGCATCTAGACATCTATATGAGCAATGGGGGCAACAGAAGTTCCCCATATTTTCAAAGCTAGCTTCATATCCCAAGCAACTCTGATGAACAACTACTGGGCACTTACTACAAATCAATAGCTGACCACTTCCTCCACACTTTACACAAAGTTTTTCTTTTTCCCCCAACAAATTTTCCAAATCCAAAGAAACCTGACCACCTGCGTTTCGAGAATTCAAGAAACAATGCTCTTTTGTAGAAACAACCAACTTATCTCTTGAATCAAGAGGTCTATAACGATACTTATCAATGTTGCTTAACGTATCTGGTGCAATACTATAATCACTGCCATTTTTGGTTTCATCATTCAAATTACCATGGTGAGGCCCACTTGTACTTGCTTCTTTAACACTACTCTTGCTTGTTTTGCGCCTCTTAGCAGCTAAACATCGATCAGGGCTGTCTGCACCTGCATGTGAATCATCACCATCAGGCCTATCTTCATTTACTTCTTGAACACCATCCTTGCTCCTTTTACACCTTTTAGCAGTTACACATTGATCTTGAGAGTATGTACCCGAAACTGTATCGTCTTCATGAGGCCTGTCTGCACATGTTTCTTCAACACCATTCTTGTTCTTCGTACACCCGTCAGCAGCTGTAAATCGGTCTGGAATTTCTGTACCTGCATCAGGACAATCACCACCTATATTCACATGAACTTCAGTACTGTCATCTCCATTATGTCTGGTCAATCCACTTGTCTCCTCCATCAAGGATCCCACAGTGGGATGATAGTCCTTAGAAATCTGATCGTAAACAAGAAATGGAGATTAATTCATCACTGTGAACTGTAAAGATCATTTTACAATCTCCGAGATAAAACACAAGCAGGAGATTCATCTACTCTAGCACACAATTGACCAAAGAACCTAATTTTTTGGAGAAATAACTGTTAATTGTTATGATTTAAGTGCTCTTGTTTTGATATTGAGTAATCAGTGCCCAAAGATTTCAAATTTCTCAAAAAAAAAAAAAAGGCGATTTCAAAAATTTAAGAGAAAATGAAGAAAATCTGAAGTTAGTAAATGAAGATTTATACAGAGTTTGAAAATAAGAGAAGTTAAGGAAATGAAAAATGCAGGTTCAAGAGAAAAAACTTACTCAAAACACGGGCGGACATTGAACTCAACCCCGCAGCCCTACCACTTCCACGGATCTTCGTTTAAATTCGTCATAGAACTCGGAAGGCGAAAGAGGTATCTGGATTCAAGGCCCGAGCTTTAAATATTGTCGTCGTTTGAGGAAATTTTGGAAAACCCTAGCACTAAACTCTTCAAGTTGTTCTTCGTTTTCATTCAAAAAACCTGCGAAGTAAGCCTTGTTGAGACTTCTCCATTTTATTCGAATCCGTTCCAAACTTGAAAAAGCGAGCCCACCTAGGCATCTAGGCGGCGTGGGCACTGGGCCAGTGGGCGCACATTTTAATCTTTGCCCTCATCGAGAGTTCGGAATAGATAAAAGAAAACCCTAAAATCGGCTATTTGATCAAAGACCACCGATTCGACCCGAAGTCAGCCCCGCTCCCTCAAACTCATGGATTTAATTTGTGATATAGTCCTTACAACTGATATTGATATATTCTCGTACAATCTGAACCATATATATGGAATTCATACCTCATTCAAGAATTTTTTTGGATCCAATCCATAGGAATCAATAGAAAAGGCAAATCCCTTATAATACACCTGATCCGACTCGGTTATTGATATTATTTTTTTTTTTTTTTTTGTGAATTCTATGTGTGGATCAACTTACGAAAACAACTCTCGTACGAAAACCTGATTCGCTTTTGTCTTACTTGAAACATGTACATGCATTTTCGCGTGAGTATTGGTGTGCACTTGCATGTTCAAAATATGAGAAACTACAATAAGGATTAAGGTATTCAACAAGTTTAATTAGTATGAATTCAATTTTGATGCCAAAGAGTTTAGGCATATTAACAACTACCAGTTTGCTATAATAAAAGAATAACAACTACATATACCTAATCACAACATGAATAAAGCAAGATGGTTTATACGTTTAACAAGAAAAATACCACTTACAACTACAACAGAGAAAGTATTCAAGGTAAAAAACCCCTTTTTGATTCGTCTTAAATTCTTAATTTTTTAATTCTTGTTCAATTCTTTCTGTGCACGTGACATGTCTATATTTTCAAAATCCAACGATTGTAGAATTTTTTTTAGAATTCAAATCCATTTTAACCCCTCAATTGCCTCACTTTCATAACTATTGGATTTTCAAAAATTTAAAGGTGTCTCATGCCCAGAGAATTGGATAAGAATTGAAAACGAGCCGAATCAACTTCAATCACTTCTATCAATCTCTTTTGGAGCAACTCTTTCAATAATGTCAAAAATTTATCAATGCTAATTCTTTGCAGGACTGATAGTCCTTGGCAAAAAATATCATTAACCATTGGCTAATTGGTGAAAATAAATTTAACGAGTACCAATTAATTTACTATGCCTAAGTAACATACTTTGCTTGGTATTATGCCCATCGGTCTCCTTTCGTTTCTTCCTTCTCAAACAAGTCGATGACTGAAATTGGATAGACAAACCCGTATCAATCAAAAAATAATAATAATAATTACCCACTACAGCTCATTCAGCCAACTTGTCATTTCCACCAAAACATAGACTAGAGAGAGAGAGAGAGAGAGAGAGAGAGAGAAAGAGGGAGGGTGGGTGGGGGAAGAAAGAAGGCAGAGATGAAATATATAGCTACCTGGTTGAGATTAATTTCTTAATCACGGTTTTCTTCCTGATATCAGTCATCCATGAGAAGCACGCACGATATAAAAGAGAAAAGCGCTATGAGTTTTGTTATTGAGAAAGAAGAGACCTTTGACAATGGGAAGGGTGAAGCAAAGCCAGGTGAGGCGAAAGGCGGCCGCGAGGAGGAACGCTGATTCAGAGTCCAGGGAAGTGTTCACTGGGCTATAGAGATGGGAACGAGATCCGACTTTACAGAATACAGACAAACCAGAGAGAGAGAGAGAGAGAGGTATTTCTCTGAAGATAAAAGAGGGAAAGTAGGGATGCCACTTCTGACCGATCAAAGGAATCTATGGTAGGGTTCCTTTCCCATATATTATATTGTTAAAGATGTTTAGTGGCACCATTGGGGTTGGTATCCTAGTGGTGAAAATGGTCTCAACTCATCACAACTCGAGTCTAGTTATCGGGTGAGTCTTGACATGCCCACTATTGCTCATTGGTCCTAAAAGGAGAAAAAAGGCAAACTATATGATTTGGTTTGAATCCCAATGTGAAATGTAGGAATTAAAATCAAACCATTTGAGGTTCTAAATGATTTCATAGAAAATGTTGCACCAAAAAATCTACTCATAAAAAAAGTCATGAGTGATTATATAATATAAATCTATTCTCATATTTATATAAATATGAGATAGAGAACAATAACTAGTATGGTTTTAGGTGTTCGTATTAGGTTGGTCATATTGTATTAGTATTGGTTGAGACTAATCTCAATACCTAGCCGATTTAGGATCAGGTATTGTGTTGATATTAGGGGTAAAATCATCAACAAAACTTAATTTGAAAAAAAAAAAAAATAGAGGTAATATTGACCGATCCGGACTGATATAGCTAATCCCAAACAGGCATCATTTTGGTATTGGCTAACTAAATCCTTATAAACCAATGTTGTTCCCTATGCCTTCCAATGGGGAAGAAAACATGAATATTCACTAGAGGATAGATGGGACGGGGGGTCATTTTATGCGTTCATGGTGCCCTAGGAGAGGTCATATAGAAAACATTGGTTCTTGATATAATAGTAGTAATTTAGTAGTAAGTAATAAGCATGGCCGAATGGACCCCTTGTTGGTGTATGATGTCTTGTATTTCGTCACAGTTTAACTTAGGGAGTACTGTTGCAGCGCCTTGACAGGCAGGACGACAGTCCCCCTAGCTAGTTAGCAAGCCGTAGGGGTTGCAAGGGGGGCACGAGGCCCCCTGCATAGCAGGGGGCGTAGGGAGCGTAACCCCCCACTCTAATTTTTTATTTGAGGGCAATTGTGTACTTTCCGAATTAAGGTTTTTCGCTATATATTTGTAGCAAAAGTTTTTTTTCTCTGTAATGCAAACAATACTGAGAGGTGTGTGAGAGATGAGCGCTATAACCTTATTCTCCATTGATAGTGAAGCAGGATCTCATCTTATCGGGGACGTAGGCAATCTTGATGAACCTCGTAAATTTATATGCATTGCTTGTTCTTATTTTTTCCATTATTTTCTGCATTGTTTTAGGGCTGCGTTTCTACACCCCTTGTAGTTTCTGTTTTGAGCATTCTTGGGTCCCTTGTTTGTCTACTGTGCATAAGTAAACAGACTAATAATTGCATTAAAAAAAAAAAAAAAAAAAAAAAACAGAAATGATTTCATCAATGTGGGATGAAACCATAAGAATATCAAAGATTTTGGAGAGTGTTTATTTAATGGAAGAAAGAATGCTACCCAATAATGTGTACCTACGCCAAGATACAGCAGTTGCAAAAAGATCGGGTGCTCCACATTAAAGATGCTTGCACGTGCCCTTCCATGGTGGGCGCTGTTGTGTACATGTGCTATCGGATAGTGTTCTCTCAACCTTATTTATTACACATATCAAAACTTAATTAATTTAACTAAAATTGAACCATTTATTAAACAATCTTATTATTTTAACCATAACTCACCCATTCATTAAATGGTTTCACAATTTAATTTCAATGTAATTGGCTCAATTTGATTTCAATAAACGACATCAGTTTGAATTTGATATACTTAGTAATCGGGTTGTGTTAGTTTGATTTCAGATCAAAACAGTATTTTCTTATGGGAGAAGATTCCATCAATGAAACTGCAAGCGGAAACCTCAATAGGGGTAAAATTTCCACCTTTCATGAGTTGAGCAATCATAATCTCCCCGATCTCATGTCTGGTGCAAGATCCACGCTTTTTTTTTTTTTTTTTTTATGACGAATCTCTTTTTCAATGCCTCATTACTGAAATATGTCCAAACAGTCCACTTTTCTTTTCTTTTCTCTAGCATAGAGATGACTTAAATTGATAATTCAAAACATTGAACATTGGCAACGGATGGCACACCTTTAAGAGTTTTGCAGAGTCAAATGTTGCGACTTCTCTTGACTACATGAGCTACCTATTTAATTTTCGTCCTGCAATATAAGTTCATCAAATCAAAATAAATAGATGTTTAAGTGACAATCTTAAAAGTTGGATAGATGAAGGATCATTTAGACTGATCATCCATAAAGTTTTTAGGCCAAAATCATTCATATGGTTCACCATATATTGAATTTATTTCTTAACAATTCAAATATTTGACTATGATCGAGCCATTGATGATGCCACCGAATGTACTTCTTAGGTGCCAATACTTGTCTCTCTCCCCTTCACCCTTAAAACGGTAAAAAATGGAACAAGTGTTGGTTACATGAAATGATGTTCGTAGAGAGGATTCATTCTCCATTGTTGGCTCATCTAAGAAAAATGTCCCAAATTATTATTACATTACAAGTTCCAATCAAATCATTTGAATTTTATTTCCCAAAAGGAAAAAAAAAAATTATTTAATAATATCCAAATTATAACAAGGGAAAATATATTTTACAAGGCCTGTTTGGAAGGTCTCTCTATATGATGCATCATTTCTTTTAAGTTATTAAACAATAGAGGGCAAATGTGACAATTCAAACTATGGCATAGATGTCAACTTCCAAAGCAAAACGCAGACCAATCATATTGTCTTAGCATCATGCATTGAATTGTTTTCTTACCATCCAAATATGGTCAAGAGTGATGTGGAGAATATGGCAAAACATCTCCTCCTCTCTTTAACTTGCTTGTGATCTTAGTACTCATAAACCCTTGTTGCAGACCCATCTTTGTCATTTGCTACAATCACAAGGAAAACAAACCCCTCATCAAGTCGAATCAGGAGATCCTTACCCAATACCTCAACACCTGCCTTAGATGCATCTGTTCCTTAAAAAACCTGTTCTTGTTCAAATGAACACAAAGTTCCTTGTATAAAAGCACTCCCTGGCTCTCTTGAGAATTCGAACTGCTTTACACAGAACCAGCGCCCAAAAAATTCATTGTAAACTGGTCATGGTCCTCCAGGGAATGTTTTTGATTGATGTCAAAGAAATTGCAAACTCTTTTCAAAATCCCTATCGTGACTGTCAACAGAAGATAACAAAATGCTAAACAAAAAAAAAAAAATTGGAAATTCCCAATTAACTATCAGATTTACATGAATTTGAGACTAAATGAATATACTGTAATCCTTCGTCACCACTCTCTAACAGTGGACAAATTTACAAATAGATGTGTACTTCTGTTGAGGTGGTAACAATGGCGCCAAGATGAAAGATATTATGAACTGACACTGCTATTATCCTCTTCAGAAAGCGTGAACAGAACGAATTAAACTATGAGGACTTTTGATTCCAAAAAGAACCCAAAAGTAACACATCTGCAAAAAACCAGCATGTCACATTGGTTTGAGAAAAGGTCGGAATGTACTATTTAGTCAATTACGGATTGATGTTGCATTCTCTCAAATATACTTGATCATAATCAACGAATCTCGTCCAGTAGCTTCGGTACTTAGGCATGCCAATCTCAAGCCATGGTTTCATGTTTCCATTGTAGTGTATGACGGCCGCTTGCTCAATATCCTTCTGGCTGACATTTGGGTCATAGCCAAGGCCAAGAACATGCCATGACCGGTCAAGGGGAAAAGTGCGGTTCCAAAATGTAATCAGACCAGGTGGCAGTGTTCCTAACTTCCATAGCTGTCTGTTCTGATTCTGCATATAAAAATAAGACAGATATGAACATTCAAAACTAAATTTGGGACATATAGTTAATGACACACGGTAGCATTCTAGCAAACATGAGTCAAATGCCTCCAGTGCTAATGCAAGTTATCAAGCATCATATATACAGAAAGACTCAGAGAATAATCAACATTTGGATAATGAGGAGCTATAATGGAAGCAAATTGTTGCAATGAGATGCTGGGGTAGTTAACATCAATTTTTTTGCTAGATGTTCTACAATTAATAGGGACTTAGTTCCGATGGTGCTTAAAGTTTTGGAAAGAAAAAAATCAGGTGCCTAGAAGGTCTATTTGGAAAAGAATCCACACAGAATTTCTTAAACAGCAGTCCAAATCTGGTCACTATATAAGACTCACAGGCAAACACCCATAGATTTCTTACCAGTTTTTGCCACGTGTGGTACACTTCAGTTATGTTCTGCCTTTTCCATTCCTCCAGATCAAAGATATTCATTCCATATGCCCAACCACAAGCATGGGGATCAAAATTTTCTGAAATTAGAGGATTTGAGAAGTTGAGATAGTGATCAAACCGGTGGAAACTTTCTCCACAAGTATCAACCGCACCATTGACCTTTCCTTTCAGATCAAGAGACCACAGAGCAGTGAGGTCCTTATTCACTACTATGTCATCATCTAAGAACAGTACTTTGTTGAGCTTTGGAAAGATCTCAGGCAGGTAAAAACGGAGATGGTTTAAGATGGATAGGTATTTTGGATTCCGAAATTTCAAGTTGGAATCAGAATTTGCATGGTGAGCCCTGAAGTAATAATCTATCATGGATGGAGAACCAAGTTGCTTGAGAACTGGACTGTAGCTTGAATTTAGCCATGTAAATTCTTTAATGTCCTGAACCTGGATAGTAGCTTTGCCTGGTGGATTAACTAGAAACCACATCCTCATCGCTGCATAATTAAGCCGATCAGTTACAATGTGGAAAACATGGTTTTCTGGTTCCTGACACCAAAAAAAAAAACTCATTATTATTAACCATTAAAAAGACAAATAAATAAATAAATAAAATTTTGAACTACTACTCATAGATGACTTGCATTACTTTGGCATGAGAAATGGTCGAGTTTACAACAACTGCTGCTGCCAATACGTTGTCTGAGAACAAAGCATAGTGGTACAACATTGGGTCTTCCAGTTTCTCTTGATCCAGAAATTGCTGTTGGCTAGAATTCAAGGAAAAGTACTCAGTTGAAAGGCGAAGTGGAAGGCAGTGAAGTCCTTTAGGGAGTGTCTTTGCAGCAAGCTGTGTCAAGAACATGGTCTGCTTCTTGAGCACTTTGACCTGCTCTTCTGTCAAGTGCAGCATAGCACGTAGTTTCTTTACTTCTGCAGCAGTGTCATCTTGAATTTGCTTCCCTCTAGCTAATGTTTGTTCCATTGCCTTCAATTTACCATAGGCACTGGATCCATTAAACCAAAGCAAAAATTTAGATAGTAATGAGCAAAAACTTAAATCAGAGACAATGATTAACAGTTCCATTTAGAAATTAGATAAGAAATAAGAAGAAGAAATTTAAACTGAAGCTCTTGCACACAAAAATATGGATATCAAATTAAAACGACTTACTTTCTAGGTAATTCAGAATCCTTGGATGCATCACCAAGTACTCGCCGAATTTCTTTCATCCGTAACCGGAGCTCCCTTATGAAATGGGGGTTGTTTCGAGTGGCACTCAGGCCAAGGTACACCTTTGACCTAATCAGTTGATCTTTAAGATGCCGAACTCGAGCATCTGGCATAACTGCCTGGTTACTTTGTCCCACAGTATTTATCCTTATATGTTCTTCTGGATCAACTTTGCCGGAAGAATTCTGCTCATTTTTATTTTCCTGAAAACACCACAAAAAAAAAAGAGTGGGGGGGGGGGTGTTATTCACTTTTGTGTCTCAGGTTTAACTGGCCTTTTACTCAAGAGTTCACAAGAGTTTTCTTTTGCTTAAACTAAAAATTAAATGAGGCCTGAATTCCAAATATAAAAGGTAATTGTGAAACAGTTTCCAAGAAATTGGAATCTGTCCATCAAGTCCAATTCTAAACACTTATGACCCAAGAGAAGTTTCACAAAACCAAGGATTACGCAAATACAAACACAGTCAAGAATCACATAATCCGCTCCTAGTACCTCTTTATTGCTGTTCAGCTGTTGATTTAAAAATTCTACAACACCTTCAGCATAGTCAATTTAACCCAAGGGTATTACCCCCACTCCCTCCCCTCTTTGCAGACTGAATGAATAATACTTGGACAATTTATATACAGCATGCATACAAAAGATGTAAGGTAGAAAATAAAATAACTGATACAGTTGAATTTAGGAGTCTGCTTCTTTTCTTCCATGATTCAAATACCACTGATTAAGTTGTTTTCAAATCCACATCCCAGAACTTGATTTGAGAAACCGCGGGAACAATTTCAACCCATAAGAAATGACCTTTTCATCATAAGCATTTCAAAAGACTCTGAACTTGGATAAATTGACCCAGGCTACCCAGCTGGAGGCTGGAGTCAAAACACCTTTGAGAGAGAAGGGCCTTGAAAAATGACCGTTTCCAAGGAAATAGAAACCTATTATATACATATCCGACAGAAAGCAAAACAAACAACTGCAAGAAAATTTACCGTGGCATTACCTGAGATAAATTGGATTTGCCCTCCTTCCCCGTAGCCGCAATTTCTTCTTTTCTTTCCTTTCCCTCAGCCGTTTCAGGATCCTGCAAGCTTTCGTTCTCCTTTCCATCTCGAAGTCCATCAGTCACCTGCCTGATGGGCGCAGATAACACTCTGGTCTTAGTCTTATCCTCCCCCGACGGAACCACTTGCAAACCTTTATCAAACAAAATAGCGAAAAAACATTTCACCAAGCTTAAGAAACGAAGCATAGGTATGTAATGTTGAGCTACTAACCAGAAGGTCCAGAACCAGTGTTAATATTCTGAAAAGATTACCTCTTGAGGATTCTGCAGTTAGGTCAGAAGGCACTTCCCTGGATTCATCAGAATTCGAATCAGGAGTGCTGGCGTTGAGTGAATAAACGATGCCAATCGGTTCTTTCAAGTTAATCGATGACTCCTATATAATTTTAAGAAAAAGGCCAATGATAAAAGGACTAAGATCAGGAATTTTCATTACTTGAATTTCTCAAAACTTCGACTTCTAGAAACAGAAGATTACCTGCGGAAGCAGATTCAATTTACTTATCTCGCCACCGACAGCCTGAAAAGGAAAACAAGAAACCGACTTCGATCACTTACACTGGGTGGGGTGGGGGGTGGGGGGTGGGTGGGAAGTAAAGTCAAAACCGAAATAATCAAAAATAGAAAAATACTCACTAGAGTAGAAACATCTTCAGTGAATCCACTTCTAGCTGCACAAACACGAGAGAATAGATAGAATTAGTGGGATAATTAAATCTTTCTCTCCCAATGTTTGTGATAATTATCTAAAAAGGAAAAACTCACAGGACAAATTTGTGAAGCTTGCAAGTCTATCTGTGTAGAGAACAATAGGAGCAAAAACAGTAACGATCAGCAAGAACAAAACGGGCCTTCTTATCCTCATTTTTTTTTTCTTGCCGTAACCGATGACAAAACCAGAAAATTACTTCCACGATTCTGGTTCCACTAAACAGTGATCCTCCACTATTGCTTTCGAAGAAAATCACCCATTGCCCACAGCCAAGAAACGCATCCTGAGACACGACACGTTCCCCAATAAAAACCACGCGGCCGTACAAACTCCATCAGAGATCTGCAATTGTAAAACCTCGTATTTCCCAAAACCTGCAATCCATTTAAACTGGGGTTTTGCTATGTCGGTAGGAACTACGCCGATCGAATTCCGGCAATACCTTCTACATAAGAAACAATTTGAAGAGACAGGGAAGCGGAGAACTGAGAAGTGAGAACACCTTTCTCGGAAGCCTATAGTGTAATGCTCCTCTTTTCTAGGGCAAAACCAGAGAGAGATTGAGAGGATAGGGATAAGAAGATAAAGCAATAACCCAGATTTATATCTTCTTGAGAGATTGAGAGAGAAGAATAAGAAAGAAAAAGCTGCTCAGGGATCCGTTCTCATCGTTTGATCATCTATGCCTCTGTGATGGCCTGCAAGTAGATAGCAGAGGCAGAGTGAACTACTTAACAAAGAAGCCTCCATGAGTCCATGGTCTCTGCGTCTCTGGGGGTCCGTGTGTCAATATCACTTTCCTGAAGAGGTATTTTATACACGATAGGAATTTGGTAGAATTTCGGACTTCCCTTTTTGTAAACCGTGGTGATCTGGACCGTCACGCTAGGATCGATCGACGTCTGCAAGAGGACAAAATCGTTGCCCACGTCATCGACCGAAAACCGTCTCCTGTCTACACATTATTTACCGTTGGATATCTAAAATCGTAAATGCTGTCACATCATCTACGCTCTCTCTCTCTCTCTCTCTCTCTTTTATTAAATAAACATCATGTAATCATTCTCTCTCTCTCTCTCTCTCTCTCTCTCTCTCTCTTATTAAATAAACATCATCTAATCATTCAATCAACCTTTGATGATTACAATTTCATTTTCAGAAAAAAAAAATATACATATATATATATATTTTTTATAATTACAAGTGTTTTTGGGTTATGTTTGAAAGCTTAGAAAATAAAATAATATAAACATAGCTTTCAATGAAAAGAAACCACACCATGGAAAGCGAAATTATCATCTCAAGTCCCTTGGAAGGCAAAATTTCCATTTCTATTGATGTTTCTCGTAATATTTCCAGTGATTCAGTATCAATGTAAGGGCCACACTGTTTTTTAAAAAACCCTTTTCTAATTTTTTATTAGAAAAAAAGAATTGTGTTAATCGTATAACCTATGCCACTGCTCTCCTATCTCTACAAAAAATCATTTCTTTTTGGGGAGATATTAACACATGGATATAGGGAGAATTGTAAGGGAAAAAAAAAAAGGAGATAAAACAAGCTTCATTTTAATATTTGGGTGAAAGATTATTGTTAAATTATGTAACTCTTACATAATTAAGCACAATGCCCAATAAGAACAGACAAAGGCATCAACGAGGGAGAGAATAGAATTAAAAAAAAAAAAAAAAAAATAGATACTGATTTTGAGCAGCGAAAAATCCAACCAATATGATAAAAAATGGTCAAAAAACAAAAACCTTACTCAGGTTTTAAACATGAAAACAAATGACTAAGGGTTATAAACATGTAGACTAAAATATATATAAAAAAAAACCATAATATATTCATATAAATAAAAAATTATTCCATAAATACCTACATTTAAAAACAACTATAAACATTCGATACCCTGTCTGAGTGAAGAACAGAACAAATTCGAGGAAAGCTGAGAATGGTGATTAATTATCGGCCTCTAAATCACTTTTTGGCTGATGAAAAGTTCTCTCTCCCAACTTGTCCGGCTTTACTTCCTCAGCTAGCTCATGCTACTGTGTTCTCCAAGTTTGATCTCAAAGCAAGTTTTTAGAAACTAGTTTATTACCACTCTCTATCAAGAGTTTCTTGGCCATGTTTCAAATGATCTCTCAAAAGCCCTAGATGAATTTCTCCAGATGAAGTGTTGTTCTCTTCTTCAGCCAGACCTTGACAGGCATTTCTCCAGAATGACCGACCAATTTCATAAAATTGATGGTATTGATGATGAGGATTTGAAGCAAGTCTTTTTAAATTCTCTGCCAGAGCCTCTTGGCGCAGATACCCAGCAGTTTTTAAAGAACCAGAATATTCCATTAGCCTCTTGTACTATTGGTTCTCTATACAGCTATGCTCTTACTGCCCTTGATAAGCTTTACAACATAAAAAAAAGTCTAGAAAGATTTGCAAGATCGTTCTAATAAAGTCTCATCTGCCTGTGATACTTCTTATCTCAAAATCAAGTGCAACGGTGACAAATCTTATGATTGTGCTACCAAGAAACCATCTCATCACCGACGGTTTCCTCTTTTCTCTCACAAAAGGTCTCCAGTTAAAAAGAACCGATTCTCTTTTCGGTCTCCACGGAAAAAATGACTATTCCTCTGAAAGAAGCAAATTAGAGGAAAACACAAGTTCTCTGCTTGTTATGTTTGTGGGAAAAATGGATATTTTGCAAAGAATTATCCTCAGTCTCGAAAGAAAGACAAGGTTTTGCACATGCTATCTTCTCTCCATCACGAAGATCTTCAAGATGCTGACATTGAGTATTTTATATTCTCTTGATGAGACTCCTACAGATCTCTCTCTTTTTGCAATTGATTTTCCTGCTACAGACTCAAACCCAGAGTCTTCCCTTTCCGAGTCCGAGGAATATGATCCCCTCTACCAGGTAATACCTCTCCTTCCCCCTACCTGTCCTATTACTCAGCCTCCTTTCCTACAGAGTCAACTAGTTACTTTTCCCCATGTTTCTGTCCAAATAATCCCTGAATCTTATGCGAGATCCATAAATCCTATTGCCTTCCTTGACACTGGAGCTGCTATCACAATCCTGAACCCAAAGGCCCACCCTAAACCATTTTGGAAATCCCAGGATCCTCCTTTTCCTTTTCTTGTAGCCAATGGTGAAATATTCCACATCACCCTTGTGTCTGGGTAAGGTGTGCCTAGTGGGAGTTGAACTCAAGACGTTCAAATTTATGACTCATACCAAGTTCGTTGCTCACCAACTACGCTACCCATTGGGTTACTAGCTAGTTCGTACTCAAACCACATAAATTTGAATGAAAGAAAAAGTATATACATCAAAACACATAAATTTAATGTAAAGAAAAAGTATCTACGTCAAACTAAACATATTTAGGTGGTAATTAACTAGTAACCACTGGTCAGGGACTCGTGCATATCTCTAATCTCCTCAGTTCTTCTGTCCCGTATATGTCATGTCCCTACAATGGAGTTGGCCGGGTTCGATATCGATGATGATCAACTACTCATGCATTCAACCAGGATTGACCTTCTATACCCTTTGGGTGGGGTTGCATTCACCTTGTGCTGCAAATGCCCACCAGAATCCTTTCCTTTATTCTCCTTCCCTCTCTGTCTCTCCTCCGTCACCGGCGTCACCTCCTCCTCCTCCGCCACAGTCGTCACCTCTTCCCCTATCATCCTACCCACCGTCCGTTTCGGACTTTCCGTGGACACAATCTCGGGACTCCCACCAACGTCGGATTCGGCTTCGTGTTCGGATTCATATTCGGGTCCCGGTCCGGGTCCGAAACCAATACTATTGCTTTTCGCTCGAAGCATCAAACGGAAAGCCCAGCCTCCAGCCAAACCCAAGGTGGCTGCAGCAGCTAAGCTTGCCATGGCGGTCACAAGGACGAAAGCTGCGGAGATCAAGAGAGGACTGAAGATAAAGAGCAACGGAGAGCTTATAAGAAATATCGTAGCCGATGCAGTAAAGCTGAACCCCATCATGCACAGAAGCGGACCTCCAATCGCTATCCCTGCGAGCGTTGCGTAAAGGGCTGTCGTCCCTCCGCTGTGGTATTGATTCTGGTCGGTAATGATCTCTCCAGTGCCGGTGTGGGTCCCTTTGACATCTTCTGCTCCTCGGTCGTAGGGGGATATTAATGGTGATATCTGCTGATCCTCGATGGACATTCTTTCTGTTCCATCTCCTTCTTCCCGTCTTTCTTTCTTCTATAGGTCTCTCTCTCTCTGCGTTCGATTTAATTGCGGACATCGAGGATTAATGTTCGCACAGCTGTGTACCACTTGCGGTATATATGCGACACGTGTAGACACGTGGCAACTGTTGAGTCCTCGTCTCTCCCTAGACTGTTTTATAGACGATATGGAAAATGATAAAGGGAAGAGATATTGATTGGATGCAAACTTGGAATTGTTCTCTCCACGATATCAACCGTCAGATTGGCATATTTACTGGCATCTCACACATGTGCATGACACGTATTCTTCATTCCACATTTCCGGTTTAGAGTATATTTGACCCCAAAGGTGTTAAATTCAAACTTTAAGTCTGAATCGAATCCAACCAAAATAAATTGGACTGTTTATGTTTGGATTTTGGGGTCAAGTAATGCATAGTCCATATAAGATGGTTAGTGGCAAGCAATGGCAAAGCCGCTGATTCTATCATATAAAACTTCTCCTCCCAATTGGGATCTCGCTCCTTTGTGATACAAGGGTGGTAACACAAATTCAATGCCCTGGAGCACTTGGCATGGATCTCAATACATAAATGCAAGCCTCAAGGTGCTCTAACCACTTATGTTGCGCCACAAAGGAGCCTCACCCTCTCAACTGTTACGGTCCTATATAAAATTTTGTCGATCACTGTTTCAAAAATTGTAATTAGATCGATAGAATTTATTATATTCTAATACATCGTACCAAAAAGAAAATGTTCAAATATATCAATTTCAGGATTTTTGAGACTGAAATCATTGGGTTTTTAGAATCCAAGGGGACTAATTTTAGGGTTTTATTAGGATGGATTCTCACTTATTTCAAATTGCATAGACTTATTCAACCTAGATTTTAATTTTCAAATGTTTGATAGGAGAATCTCGATCATCATTAGATGCTGGAAAAAAATAAATTCAATGAGAGATATAATATACATAAATACCTATTGACACAAGTACACGTTTGGACATAGTAGATGAAGAAAGACTGTGCTATCATGTGCTAAAGCAGCTATCCTACTTTGGCGCGTAGCTACACCGATAGGTAGCCTTCTCTTGTCCATAAATAATTATGTCATCATAAATTTTTCTTTCTAATTATCGACACAATGACACAAAAACATAGCGTAAAAACTCTTTAAACTCTAGCGTAGCGAAAGTAGGGTATAGTACGCATAGCCACTCGGCAAAAGCGAGTAGAGCCAAGTTCATACTCTTTTAGTTTATCTTTGTTCGGCTCTCTTTATAGCTCTTGAAAGCAGGGAGTGCGAGACCCGCCGGCTCTTTACTGGCTGTTTTCAAGACCTAAGTTTCCCTCCCACCCTAGTCGCCGAAGATGAAGCTCGTCAGGTGAGTTTCTAATCCATTCACTGTAAATTTGTTGTTCTTATTAGCACACATCTAACATTCTTTCCTTTTTATCTTCGCTTTGGATCTGGAAATCACCCAAAAAAAAAAAGGTTTCTGATGAAGCTGAACAACGAGACTGTCTCCATCGAGCTTAAGAACGGAACTGTTGTTCATGGCACCATCACAGGTTCCTTTCCAGCCTTCGATTTTTTTTTGGGTTTCTTATTTCAAAGCTTGCGATTTATCTCTTATAATTTAGCCGTTGTTTTGTAGCTATCATATGTTTCTTTTGTCCATTTCATATGCTTTACCGTACTGTTAGGGTTTTGTTAAACCTTTCTGTTCTGCTTTCTGTTATTCTACTTTAATTTATCTGAGGAAGTATTGTTGTGGAATTTGATGATATCTTTCATCATTTTAAGCTCTCCAAGAGTAGTGTTGATGAATGGACTTGAATTGGAGCTCTTTAGATGGGTTAAAAAGCGTCTAGATTCGGTAACTGCTATGATGACTTGAAATGAAGCTCTCTAGATGGGTTGAAAAGCGTGCATCGGAAAACGAAGATCGTTTTAGGAAACCATATCAGTGATACTTCTCTAATGTCCTCGAGTGACATCATATTGTTCCAGTTCCAGTTATTATTACTTATCGCTCACTTGCTTAGATTATTTATTCGGGGAATGCCTCCAAGACGTTTTCATCTTCTAGATGATATTATCCTGTCTGCCAAGTCCACTTAACACCCATTGTCTTTACAAGTGTGTGTGTGATAAAATTTAATGATAGGTCATCTAGGGCTCTAGGCCATGCCTTGTAGCCTTGGAAATGGTTGCTATTGGTAGTATATGCCTAGTTAGTAGGGTGAGAATGTGTGACGAAATTTAATAAACAATATTTTGTTTAGGTCATCTAGGCAAACCTTATTACCTAGTAAATGGTTGGCATTGGTAGGCTATGCCTTAGTTACTAGGGTGAAAAGAAAAAGTGAGAAGCCAGAACTGAAGGTATCCAAAAATTAATGGCTTAGAATAAGTTAGAAGCGCAAAGCAACAGCTCCCCCATCATGTTCCAATCTTCCGTCCAGCTATGGGGCCAGGGCCGTCAGGTACCACCGCACCATTCATCTCTTACCTAGCTTAGAATAAGTTAGAAGCGCAAAGCAACAGCTCCCCATCATGTTCCAATCTTCCTTCCAAGTATGGGGCCAAGGCCGTCAGGCACCACTGCACCATTCACCACTTACCTAACTTGATTACCCTGTTACAATTTTGCGTTCTCTTGGAACTAAATCATAAGATTTAAATATTCGATTTCAGTCCTTTGGGTTTGTTCAGTAACAGAGTTTTAACAAATTGTTAATAATTAAGTTTCTACAATATGTCACCAAGGAATTTTACCTTGAAAATGGATTTGGTATGCTGTTCACTCATTTTTTTTTAATGGTTTAGCATGTGCTGATCTGTGATGCATTGGCTGTATGTTTAGGTTAGAATATATGTAGATATGTATTCATGTTCATAAAATATTATTTCTTTGTGCATGCACCAAACAATTATCTTTCCATAACATGTCATTCTGTAGCCCTTTATGGACCAGTTTTTGTATTCTAACACCTTACCCACCTTTGATAATGTAATTATATTTCTTTCATTTCCCACAATTTTTTGGCTGTGGATAACCATTTTATTAGAACAAGGAGGGAATTATACCAATGTAACTTTGAAGTAAGGAATACAATGAAATGGAAGAGAAAATTTGTAATCTTATGTACTCCCAGTCCTGATATCTCTTTTGCATGGAAAAACATTCTCTAGGATGGCATTACTAGGGATTTCATTGGCATGGATCAGCTGCTCTAGGCGTAACCATTGCTGAAAGTAATTGTATTAGATGATCCTAGTTAATTTTAACTTAGAGAAGGAAAAAAGGCGAATCTTGATTGCCTGATCCAGACAAGGATTGGCTGGTCCTTAGACCCTCGTGCAGTATATCTCTCCTATAATGGTTTTAATTCATGGTTCTTAAATGTTAATATTGGAACCACAGTTTGTTGTCTTGAAACTTAGAGTTTGAGTTCACCTAAAAAACCCCCCATTAAATGGAATGATAGTTAAATTGTGCAACTCACAACTTTAGTTGTTGGTTGCATGGCTCAATGATTTAATTGGCTGTGGAGAACTAAGTCAATGAAGAGAATGCCACTAAACTTTTGAGTTTGAAAAAACACCATTTCTTTTTTTTTTTGGTTTTCTTTGCTTTTGGGTATAAACTTAAATGTTGGTATATTGGTCTTGAGGAATCTTTTAAGGTTTCAGTTTCAGTGTAAGATCTGGGCTTTAGGAATTCTTTCAATCCCAAAACTAACATTCCATAAATCAATCATATTCATTGTAGTTGGACACTTTTTTTTTTGGTCATAATTTCTATGAGGATAATGCAGTTAAAGACAAATAAGTATTTAAATCCAAATTCTTGCTTTCACCCCCTTGTTTCCTCCAAATTAGGAGTCTTCAAACACACAAACACATAAAGCAATGCTTTATGGTTAAAAATATAATGTTCTTTCATTTTAGTTTATAATTTTGATTACTCTGACTTGCTACTTTTAGAATTGTAGAAAATCCAGTGACCAAACTGTGGCAAATTCTGCCTTTCTGGTGCAATAGTATATATATATATATATATATATATTCCAGTCAATGGATCTTTTCAGAGAGAACTAATTAAAAATTGGCAAGAGTTGCATTGATGCCTTGACGGTTTAATGTTCTGGTTTGCTTTGATTATATTGATAGCCTCACTGAGGTTCTTCCTTGCTAGCTAGGATGGTAACCGAACAGAGTATTCTATTTTAGCCAAACTTAGAGGAAAGGTTTTAGTCTTGACTATTGTGTAGAAACTGAGGAAGGTTTGTCTTAGTCAGAATATTGCTTTCTGAAATCCAAGTATTGACATGGTTTCTTACTCTTTATTTGTTCCCTTTTTGCATCATGCATTGCATTCTTTTCTTTGATTCCAAAACACTCAAAAAATCTAGCTTTTACTTTAGACTGATTCACTGGAGGAAATTGCTGCTTCTTGCGCTCAGCACGTGCAACAAAAGTTTTACAAACTAAGTGTTTTTGGCCATTTCACTAGAATACTGCTAACTGCAATGTTTGACGTTTTTGGGTTTTCTAGGTAATGATTTGATTAAATTATTGTGCCAATTGTCAGGTCAAGATTGCTCTTCTAACAAATTTTACATAAAGGTCTATTTTAGGGTCTTCCTTTTTTTGGGGTGGGATTTGTGATAAACCAGCTCAGATATTCAGTGGATTCTTCATCCATTTGACATCCTTCTAGGCACATTCTTTTTGAAAAGTAAACCTATAATGTTTTCTTTCAGCATCTACTATAAGCTATAGTCAGTTGATAGATCTCTCCAACCATTTGACATCCTTGGAGTTTCTCATTTCGAGTAGTAGAGGTATGATATTTTCTATCAACAGCAACGATAAGGAGCCAGCTGGACTTGCAAGTGTGGTGTGATGGGGTATACTACGTTTATTGTCTTGCAAAATGTGGCTTAGGATAGGCTGTCTTGGAAGTTATGTTTCAAAGCTTTATTGTCGTGGCCTTCTGATGCAGATACGGCTGCCCTTTCTTGGTTGGACCAGCATGACCGGCTTTGTAAAAAAAGGACATAGGCGTTGAGAGTTAATTCCATGGGATTTAAACCTACGAACTGCGAGGCTTTTAAATCGTTGATCAGAGTAGAAATGGTGCAGCAATACCCAGAAGTTCAAGAACCAGTGTTGCCCCACATGTTTCACAATATTAAGCCAATAGGCTTGTGGGTTATCATTGAGAAACAGCTGTCACTATTCTAAAAGGGTCTGCTGAGTTTATTTTTGCATTATGAGTCAATCGTCCACTTTATTTCTTTTACAGAACAGACTGATGATCTAGTTTCCTGTTGTCTAGCATTTCAAATTTAAGGAAATGTTATGATCAGGCAATATGGATTTTAATTTATTCAAATTGATGTTGGTAAACCCATCAAATACAAGTGAAAAATCTCTAGTGTTAAACTTTTATTTGCTGATTTGTTGCAACTGATAGCTGAAAAATGCAGTTTGATGAATTATTGTGTTGTGACTAGTGGCTTTACTTCATCATTGTTGCAGGAGTCGATATTAGCATGAATACACATTTGAAGACTGTAAAACTGACACTCAAGGGAAAGAATCCAGTAACACTTGATCACCTTAGCGTGCGAGGTAACAACATCCGATATTATATTCTTCCAGACAGTATAAACCTTGAGACTTTACTGGTGGAGGAGACACCTAGGGTCAAGCCCAAGAAGCCAACTACTGGTATTGTATTTTTCACTTTAAGTGCTTTGTTCATTCTACGTTGGTTCACTTGTCTTTTGGTTCCTAAGCTGTTGCTTCTTGTTCTTTCTTTTCACACCTTGAATTCTTCCTCAGGGAGACCTTTGGGACGTGGCAGAGGTCGTGGCCGTGGACGTGGACGTGGCAGGGGACGCTAGTAGCAATGCACTCCCATTTTTTGGAACTAGTCTCTCATGTAGCTTAGTTGTTACTACTCTGGTTTTGAGCATGAATGGTTTTGAGCATGAATTATCTGTCGACCTTCTGGTTTGGACTTGCCTCGGACATACTGTCATTTTTTTTTTCTTTTTTGGGTTTATATGGTTTGTATATTGGCATCCTTTCCTTATCTGAAACCAGTGGTAACATGGCTAGCTAGTCTCTGACAGTGCCTATTTTGCAGCATTTCAATGATTGCTCTTGTGATATTCAGCAGAGATGAGGAAACCTTGTTAGATACGGATTTCTTCTTGTCACCGGTTATCCTGTTAGATGATAAAAGCCAGACCAACAACCATAAGGATGCCTATGGCAGGTGGTTTCTCTGCTTGTCACCATTTGCTGGTTTTCCCTACATTCATCTTGAATTCCCAAGAAGTTCGTGGGCGGGGTCCCATGCAAAACGTGAAGCCTGTATCCTCCTGCTTATAGGATTCAAATATAATTGATCCAACTGTAAAACTCTTCTTTTTATTTCCCATTGCATAACGGCCAGTTTCATCAAAACGAAAGAGTTGGAAGCAAAAACTGTATGGCCTTGTGGTAAACAGATGAGGAAGAGAGGGTGACAGACCCGCCAGGCATTGAAGGATCATAGGGCCAGTAACATTGCCATGGCTTTTGTGATTGATGTTTTACAAAGGCTTAAATTTTTATTTGGATCTCTCCAACTGTTTTCATTGTAGCATGTCAACTCCAAAACCAGGACTCCCAAGCTTAGGCTGCTATCAGGATCTGCAACACTATTAAATTTGCCATCTTATGAGATTTCCCGTTTATGCCGAATGCAAGTATTTTTCCTTTTCTTTGTGGCACTTTCAGTGCCTTCTAAATACGTAATTTGAGATTAGATGAGAACATCTCATGCGCTGCCATAAAATACTGTGAGAGCTAGTTAGAGCAAAGTGCAGTAGAGCACTTGCTCATACCCCCTAGTCATCTTCCCTTCGATCGCCCTTCAACATCAATGACACCACCCTGAAAACCTAAACACATCCAACCCCAGAAGAATAAAGGGGAGAATGTGGGACCTAATTACTGAAAGGGCTGGAAAAATATCACAAGTTTGGTTCTATTGACACTTGCAACGGAGGTCAGAGATTTGGCAACAAGGATGGCCTTCGCACAGAATGGTGTTGAAATGCTAGTGCCTCTGTATTAATGTACCTTCCAAATATATTTCTATTTCATTTTTAATTTAGACATACATACTCAGAACAAAAATAAGAAAAAAACACTTAACATAAAACAAAAGTGTTACCAAACAGGGCATTGAATGCGTAATCGAGAGAAATTTCAACAGATATGCCTTCCAAAGCCTTAATCATGATCATCAAACCTGAAATTTCCAATTCATCTTAAAAATGACATGATCATAGAAAGCTTTCTGTATGCTGCATCACAAACCTCATTTCTCTCAACCAAGCAATAACAAGCAATGGCGCAGAGAGCTCATTACCACATTATTCTGACGGAAGATACAGATGAAGCTGGTATTACAACTGCCCGCCACTCAATCCATGGGTACAATAGAAGGGGGGTGGGGGGTGTGTGAAGAGAAAAAGTAGAAAAGATCTATATTATCAAAATATTGTTACAAACAAATTATGATTAATTAGTAAAGTCACTAGATCCAAAACCATAGGGGTTCTTGCTGGCCCAGTTCCACTGATCCCGGCACATCTCATCAATCCCATACTTTGCTCTGCAAGGCATTCATTATTGATGAGTAAGATGGTGGCACTAGACAGAGACATCTATACATGTAGTGGAAAGAACCTAGGTTCATAGTCCAGCATAGAAGGACAACCCAAAGAGCAGGAGTTCCAACTTCGTCAAATTTATACATTCAGTATTCAAACTTTAAAGCATTGTATCACTAGAAAGTTGTACCCCCACCGCCCCCCCCGCAAAAAAAAAAAAAATGTTTATATTCATATCAGTGTATGTAGGATCTTGAGACTTACTTCCAGTTTAGCTCCCGCTCTGCCTTCTCTGTGGATGCAAAAATTATCTCAGCATCACCTGGCCGTCTCCCAGCCATAACCAGAGGGATTTTCTGAGATGGGCAAAGGATTCATATCAAGATCAACAGAAGGAAGAAAACCATTTGAAAACATGACAAGAGCCATCATCCATCACAAAGGAGAAAAATCAAAGTTAAATATGGGAATCTACAGCATTGTGCATATTTGGCATGATGAAACAAACTGTAGAAATCTAGAACTCTTCATTAGGAAGAACATATTTCTTTTTTGCTAAACAATATAAAAATATGTTTATAAAGAAATTCTTTCTTAGGGTACCTTTCCAGAGGCCTTCTCAAATGCAGCAACCATCTCCAAGACAGATGTTCCCTTTCCAGTTCCTAAGTTATAGACTTCACAACCTGAAACATAAGCAGTCAGAGGCAAGGCCATTGTATCTTGTATCTTGACATTCAATTTGTAGTTGACAGTAGTTAGATATTGATATCTGTCAAACCTAATTTTCCAATTTAGTCAAATGGCTCAAGGCTTTCACAGTTTATCTAATGCATTCAAGGATGATGGATGCTCTGGTAATAATACTTTTAGCTTCACTCAAGTGTTTCTTTTCTTGATTGTACTTTTACCTTCCCTCTTTGATTTAGATTTCCTGTACCTCCTTTCTTTCCTTGCTAAATTGGTTTGCTGGAAAATTGACTGGAAATGTTGCAAATGTGATGATGTGTGCACTGCAGGTCCCAAGTCCAGAAAAACGAAGATCTGATCAATGCATCAGGTCAGAAGCTCTTATAACAAACCGCTCTCTGGACATGGATCCTGAAACTTTGCCGTCACTACCCATAAATAGAGAGACATTTATAGTAGATTTTTTGTTTTTGTTTTTGTTTTTTTGTTTTTTTTGTTTTTGTTTTTTTTGAGGTTTTTTGTTTTTGTGAAAACATAAAACAATAGATTCATATAGCCAATTTGAGGAGTTGGTAAGAGTCCCATATGTGAGTTATGGATGATATCATTACAGCTTTATGTAATGAGTCCAATATGTGGGTTCTTTTCAATGTTCTTTTAGAACTTCTATTTTTGAGATTTTCCTTTCAATTCCTGAATGTGTGAGGAGTTATTTGTGCAAGAGATTTGAGTTGCTACAGTTGGTGTGAGTATATAAATAGACATAGTTCTATTTTTTATAGGAAACAAAGAGAGGAGTACTCACAGTATACTGGCCATTAAGAACAGAAGTGCATAGTCAAGTTACACGTGATCATCTCATATGTAAAATTTTACTAGTAGAATTCAACTGTTGCCATTTCAGAATAGTGCACATATTTATGCCTGCGTGTGTTGAGAGAGAGAGAGAGAGAGAGAGAGAGAGAGAGCACCTATATTGGAGTCAAAGAGCTTTTGCAATGCAGCAATATGTCCATCTGACAAGTCAACAACATGAATATAATCACGTACCTGAAAAGGAGGAAAACTGAAATGTATGAGATTATGCAGCATGATCTAATATTTTGTGTCTCTGTACCAATCCCACAGGTATACATTTAGGGAAGGATGTAACTTAAAAAGATGGAAATGATTATAAGTCAACAAGTAATGTAACATTAAAAAGATGGAAATGGTTATAAGTCAATCAGCAATGCAGCAAAAGAGGCCAAACAAATGGAAATCCAACTTCACTTACTGAATAAGATTGCAGCACAAACAGATCCCTGAAACGTAATGGAACAACTGAAAACAAAACTAAGCTAGGACAGGAAAAGACTCAGAAGTTTTATGGAGGAAATAAAAAATTAATCCTCCAAAGGCTTGAGGTTCCCATGGATAACCTTCAAAGGAGTTTACAAAGGAGAGATTGGTTCATAAGGATGGTGTTTTTCAACCTCCAAACATGCAATTCTTTTGGTTGGCTAACATCATCTCCATTTACCAAACATTTTTAAAAGCTTCCTTCCATCTTGTCCAAAGAAATTCCCGCACAACTTCAACCCTCTTAGCAACAAAGTTTGGAACACTTAAAGCAAAGCGGAAATGAGCAGAAAACTAAAAGGGGATGCCATTACAACTGAAATCTTCCAAACTTTAGAAAAGAAACAACTTTCCAATTGTCCAGCTTCCTCTTTGATCTTTCAGTGACCAAACCAAAGATGAATCTATAAGGGGAGTGGGAAGGCAGTCCAATATAGGAAGAATGACGCACACCAGCACAACTCTGTACAGTGATTAACTAAAGAATGGAACAAATACTCTTTTCATGATTCAATTAAAACAACTTAGATGGAAATTTTAACCAAGAAATAATTCTTCACAGTTGAGACATGATTACAAAATTATTTAATATGGTATGGAAGGAAGACCTCCTGGTCAAGCCAATTTAATTTTCACTCCAGAACAGAGAAGGACAATGTTTATCCAGATCATTTGCTGTTTTCTTCATTCTGTAGAATCTAGACACATCTCAATTGAAAATTTATTTGAGAACCTGAAAGAAATAAATTCTAAACCACCCCAATATGTGCATGTGTGGGTGAGAAAAAATCTATCCCTTCAGCTGTTTCTAGGATCAGCATAAGAAGCTTGAGCAAACAAGAGGTAGACAACCATCAGGGGAAGAAAAAAAAAAACAAGTAAATGAAATAATCAGCTGCATATGATGAACATACCCCAGTACCATCCTTTGTGTTATAGTCATTTCCAAATACAGTCAATGCAGGTCGCCTGCCTACAGCAACTTGCTGTACGAATGGCATAAGATTGTTAGGAATTCCACGGGGATCTTCCCCGATATAGCCACTCGGGTGAGCTCCAACGGGATTGAAGTATCTAAGTAGTATGATTTGCCATTCAGAGTCTGACCGATAGATATCACGGCATATTTCTTCAATGAAAAGCTGCAACAATCAACATCACAAAATGATTCTTGGAGAAGGAGAAGATGAAATTATGCTATGTAACTGCATATGAGTGCATCAGCAGATGAAGAATCAGAAATGAGGTAATTGTCAGATGCTCTTTTACTCGTGTATACACAGGCCTCTCCGGAAAACTGTGTCCATTAAAGTTCCTGCAGCACTTGCCATCATTGCCCAAAATATACCTTGGTTCGCCCATATGGATTTGTTGCTGCTAGGGGAAACTCTTCTGTACATGGAACCTCCTTCGGCCATCCATAAACAGTGGCAGATGATGAAAACACAAGCTGACATATTTGAAAAAGCTACTCAATAAATACCATTGTACACATCAAAGATAACAAAATTATTCAAAGAAAAAGATCATAATTCAGCCATTATCAAAAGCTGAATGTATTCTACTCAAAGGGTTTTTGAGTCTCTACCATATTAACTAATGTCAGATTCAGATGAAACCTTTAGGATATTCATGATCTATATAGATTTGTGCTACCTCACCTCTAAAACTTGATTTTAAATTAATAAGCATTACCTTTTTGCACCCATGAGCACCCATGACTTCTAAGAGATTAATTGTGCCGATAATGTTGTTATTATAGTAAAGCAAGGGCATCTGAACACTCTCACCAACAGCTTTCAATCCAGAAAAGTGAATAACAGCATCAAAACTGCAGAAATAATTGAACCAAAATAGAATAAATTATCACAGTAATTAACATAGCACAATTTCAGGATAGCAAGTTAAGGAAAATATTAGGTGAACTACAGTATATGATCCCTCTCTGTAAAGAAGATTCCTTACGAGTAAAACAACTTGTCTTGTTTTCAATGCATTTTACTCATATGTTCAACAACATAAATGGAAATTGCTCAACAGAACTTCACTGAAGCTTTGCCAAGTGAGTCTAAGTGTGTAACCTTCATTCAAGAAGGATAATATTGCAGCCTAGCTTAGAGAATTGAAATGCTTTGAGTGGGTCATTAGAACTACAGGTAGAAATGATAAAAGCAAAGAAATCACTATCAGAAAAATGAATAATTGAAATGATTGATCAGAAGCTTTAGAATTTATGCTATAAATCATCAAAATAAATGCAAATTAGTATACAAAAGCAACATATGTCTCACAGTCCAGAGACTCCAGACTCAAATTTACGAACAGAGAAATGAATAAAGGATCAGAGGCGAATGAGAGAAGCCCTATCATATACAGTCAAACTTACTTGGTTGAAGCAAAAAGTTTCTCCAGGGCTGGTTTATCTCGTAGGTCAATCTGGGGAGGAAACAGGGTATTAGTAATATGAGGATTACATGATTGCTGAAAGTGAATGAATTAGTAATCCGAAGATATTAAATCCACTGAAATAAAGGTTATAGGAGAATCCCTCAATCATGTAGTAAGAAGCAGAATTCAGAATCGAATAAGATTATAAGATATCAGAAATCAGAAATCAGAAATCAATGAAACAGAGCATAGAATTCAATCTGTTCCATACCTGGTAAATGTCGAGATTACTACCGAATTCACCAGCTAGTTCTTTCACTCTTTCAATGGCGACCTCGGAGGAGTTATAAAGATTATCGATAACAGTAACCTTAAATCCACCTAACAAGAGCTGAAGAACAGTGTGGCTGCCGATGTACCCAGCACCACCGGTGACCAGAATGTTTTTCGCCATGGTCAGAAACTGATTCTTAAGCTAAAAAAAACAGTGAACGAGAAAGACTCGACTGAAAATGCCAAGCTCTGTGCAAGGTTGAGAAATGGCAGTTATTTGTAAGGGAACAACCAGAGAGTTCGAATCGATTCCAGTGCATGAAAGAGATTAAAAAAAAATCTATTGGTCTTTATCGTTTTTGATGGTTCCAGCTTTTGGAGACTCGGATACGTACATGGCGACAAAGAGCCGGTGAGGTCAACTGCACGTGTCACCATTATGTCGCTCTGGCGACGGGTGCTTTCTCCAACTTTCGGTGACACAGTCTTAAAACTTTATAGATGATTTTGGATAGAATCCCTCCCTGCCACGGAGGTCAGAAGGTAGGGTGCATCGGGATGGGGTTCTCGCTAAGTGCCCAAGATAATCCTGCCACGTCACAGCATCAGCTTCCTTTGGCCTTTATGACTCGGTCACGCATCTTGTGAGATTGGTTGGTTTGTTGGTTAGTTAATTTGAATGCAATTTTTTTTCAATCAAATTTTATGACCAAGATTCCTGTGAATTTTTTAGAATGAGAAAATTGCACTAAACTGTTGCACTTGTGCCACCGCCCAGCTACCCTGTATATGTGCATATGTCCTGTGAAGATGAACAGAAGAAAAGAAGAAATACCCATTTGGCCAGTTCCAATGCACCATGTACCTTTAACCTCAAGAGGTTGTTTTATATCGGAGGTTGATACACAAAGAATCTGGATTACATTGATAGGGGCATCTATAACTCTAAAGAGAGTGATCATTTGGTATAACTCAGTTTCACCAATCATTCAAGTTTCTACTTGATTTATGGGTTTAATTAATTATTTAGGTTTTAGATGTTGAACAATATTATAAATACTGGGTTTTTAGATTATTGCAATGATCATTCATTTTTTCCCATTTTACTACTAAAGTGACAGAGCTCAAGAAAATTTGAAGAGTTGTAGAAGATCCAACAAATAAAAGGAAACTTTAAAGAAATGCATCAATTGTCTTCAACATACTAGGTGCAAAGTATAAATCGATCATTTATATTTTGATTTGATCATTTATATTTTAATTCGAACATTTAAGGGTCTGTTACAGTCTAACAGTTTCTTCATGGTTTTCTATGTTCATGAAGTTGTTTGAGTGCTTGTGTTAATATGGTTTGGATGAATATTTTCAACAAAATTTAACTTGATGCAGCCAGGTAGAGCATTTTAGGATAACCCATTCTGCCTAAAAAGTGTTCAATTCAAGAGTAATAGGGGCCGTTCTTCCATATCAAATAAGTGGATCAGATGCATGATACAGGATAAAATTAGGGTTCAAGTAGCAAGAAACAAAATCACAACAACAACGCCATTAGCAACGAAATAGTTAAATTGAAGATCAGAACTGACGAATTAAATTGAAATGTGCAGAGGAGAGAAAAGAAATGGTCCAGAAAGTAACTTAAATATCGATTATGAAAGTAAGAGGGAGAGAGGAATACGTTGATGGAAGCTCGAACGCATGGCGTGAAAAACAGACAATGCCAAGCCAGCATTGTTGCGGTCGAGTGAAGGAGAAGCAGAGCTGGTGCTTGAAATTTCAAAAAAATAAAAAAAAAAGGATGGAGGTGCGGGGAATCGAACCCCGTGCCTCTCGCATGCGAAGCGAGCGCTCTACCATATGAGCTACACCCCCGGGCATATTTTTCTTCGGCATGAGTAGTTAATTATTAAATTAGCCTTTCTTGGTCGGACCAAGATCACCCTAATCGGCAAGTTTCTCTCGTTTTTTTTTTTTTGGGGAGCAAAGCACTCCAAAAATGAACTAGAGTAATATCAACATTTTTATTGTTATTAATTTAATTTAAATTAATTTATGGAAATAAAATAAAAAAATTTTGAAAATAATGAGGAAATAACATCTAGCTCTCCTAGTGGGTTGGGAGGATTCATGCACAAGTCTTGAAGTCACCTCAACTGTGAAATCACTCTATGATCCATGAGCTCTATGGAGAGGAATCCTATCTGTTTCTAAAGCATAAATGTTTATTGTTGATTCCTTTCATATGGAGTTTTAGGCTTTGCCTTTATCTTACTGTTGACCAAATTCATTCAACTTGTGAGTTTTTTTTTTGGGTAAAAGTCAACTTGAGGTGAGAGCAGGTTATATGATTCAATATCTTAATGAATCTCAACCTAGAACATTTTCTTTTCTTTTCTTTATTTTTAATTTTTTTTTGGGGGGTGGGGGGTGTGGAGAGATTAAAGAATATTTCAATATGTGGAAAAATATACGATTGAATTTAATAATGATCAATCTAAACCATGAAAAACGATTTTGATTATTTTGTAGCTATTGGAAGATGAACATACAAGCAAAAATAATCAATGTCACCTGCCGCTACTATGTCTGCTAGTTGCACAAGGCCTATTTTTACAAGAATGGTTTGTGCCTAACTTTCATCCTGCTCTTCTCGCTCGGCTAATAGAACCATCTTAGATTCTTAGAGAAAGCCTACCAACTAGCAAGTTTGGCTGGCCGACTAACCAAAGATATTGTTAGGATATAGTATTCTTTCCCTGAGAAAAAAAATTTAGATAAAGTATCAATAATAGATTACCTAGATAAATAGGTGAAAAAAATTTCCACCCAAGATTTAACATCTGATCCATTCCATAGGTACCAATCATTGAAATGGCCACATCATGGTATATTTTTGGAGTCCTGAATATAAAATTTTAAATCGGTTGGTAGAGATTTTAATTTTTTTTTTTTTTTTGGAAGAGGGGTGGAGGGGTTTGGGGTGGGAAGTGTTTATTGGATTTTCTTTACTCTATATCAATATTAATGCTACGTTGGCATAACAGTCTATTACATCCTTGGCATACATTTCCCCCCATCTTAATAAATTGAATCGGTTGGTTGCAGTATTTAGCAAATCCAATCTAGATGAAAGCTACTTTAATTTACTTAATTAATCTTTTTTTGGTGGAATTAATTAATTAATCCTTATTTCATTTCTTGGAATAATAAATTATCTTGTTTAACATGCAAGTTGATTGTTTTATTAGTTCATAAACCATGTGGTTTACATTTCATATGGTTGGTATAAGATTTCATACCAGGTCAACACTTCAGCCGTGATATAGAAATACTTTATTCATACATATCTATGTGACAACAACAACAACAACTTCGGATGTCAAAGTTAGAATCTTTAACAGTTTGATTTTGGGTAAAAGTCTTATGGAATTAATAGAAATTGAAACTAAATTGTACTGACTAAATGTATTGAAATCCAAACAAAATTGTTAGAAAATCGAGATTGGACCCACAGTAACCCGATAATAGGCTGATTATAAAATCATAGAGAAAATTTCGATAAGAGACGAGAGCAATAAACTTGAAAATTTCTTAATAATTTGATTTTGAATTGAGACCACTGTTAGCAAAAAAGCTTTGTTTTTTACTGTTTAAAACATGTTTTACCATATGCTTCCCAAAGAAACTTAAAAAAATGTAAACTTTAAGCATTCCCATTCTAAACATGTTTAAAATACGTTCCGTTTTTATGGCGTTTTTTAAGGCTTGATTTTTTAACATAATGTCTACTTAATTGATCATATATCTCTCACCCGAACTTTGATCAACTTAATTCTTTCACCAACTTGAGGCTGACGCAATGGACAATATTTCTTATGATATTACTTTAACTTAAATTCAATTCACGGACCCCGAAATTGAGTTATAAACGGACGAATTTGCTAAAAAATATTTTTAAAGTGATGACTCCTAACTCTAACTAAATATATATCACTTCAAGAGTGTGTTGTCTATGTTGACAATAATGAACAACACCATAATCTAGTCACATTGCTCAATAAGACTTTGGGCATGTGTGGTGTATAAATTTAGAATTGGTGATGGATGATATTCAATGATTTGTCTTAAAATTTATAATGAGACATGGGATGTATAGGCATTAATGTTAGATATTGTAGTTGTTTTGAACACTATATGCAGATATTCATATAATAATTCCTTAATTTATATGAGTATATTTCCGTTTTTTTAATCCCATTTCTTTGAAATCTACACGTTTAAAACTCGTACTGTCCGTTTTTCGAATTATATAGTTCTCTTTTTTTTTTTATCGTTTATTTGACCGTATCATTCGAAAAAATTTATTGTTTAAAACCCATACCATCTGTTTCCATTTTTTTCCCGTTCTCGTTTTTGTTGACAATGATTGACACAATAACAAATCAAAACCAATTCAATTGAACCAAAATCATACCACATCTATGGATTGACACCTGACACATTCATCGACCTTTTTTTTTGTGCTACGAAAGTGTTGACCATACTTGTGCTTCACTCTCGTCTTCTCTTGCCAAGAAGAGAAACTGGTTGAAACCCCTTCTCCGCCGACACCACCCGATACCATTGCATTACTCTGGCGACTATCCTCAGCCCGGCGCCACCGGTGTCGTCGGCGCTTCTCCCCTTTGCCACCACTTCTCTCGTCCTCTTCCTCTTCCTCTTCCTCTTCCTCCTCCATAGTGCCATTCCGATCATCGGGTGGCGACCATGGCCAAATCAACAAACAAACACCGTAGACAACACCATGGCTGACCGCGAGTTCGATGGCTCCAAGAAGTATGAGGGCTCCTTTGAGTTCGTTCACCTCAGGTACCATATGGGACCCATCCTCACCAACACCATCACCATCCACCCTATCTGCTATGGCTGGTGGCAGAAATCCCAAACCGTCGTCCATTCTAGCCACCCTTCTGTCGTCGGCTGGTGGAAAACGGTCCGGCTCTACATTAACCAGAGGATTAAGAGAGATGTGAAAGAAAAGGTTTAGTACAAAACAGGAATTGGATGTAGAAATAGAAAGCCCTAATAAAGGCATGAGGGCAATCGACGGCTTAGATTAGTTAAAAGTGGTGTTTATATGGAGCAGTCAGCTTACCGTTCTTTTTAAGAAAGGAGAAAATTAAGAAGGCGTGGCAAAGAAGAAAAAATAAAGAACAACATTGGAATTGCTTAAAAAATACAACTTGAGGCTATGTTTGGTAGCCAAGAGAAGAAAAGAAAAGAACAAAAAAATATA
>NC_056567.1:33354653-33381693 GCF_013358625.1 Macadamia integrifolia | reverse complement strand
CCCCCCCCCCCCACACCACAACAAAATGGCGTTGCCGAGCGCCGACATCGTTCCATCTCAAATATGGTTCGGTCCCTTCTCTTCCATGCTCATTTGCCTCCCACCTTTTGGGTTGAAACTCTTACTACTGCTGTACATGTGTTAAACATGCTCCCGTCTTCCATCATTAAATTTCAAATTCCACACCAATTGCTCTTTCACAGTACTGCCCCTAATTATAGCGTCTTACGAGTGTTTGGATGTTCTTGCTATCCCAATCAAACGGTTAATGCAAAACACAAGTTGGCTCCACGCTCTACTCATTGCTTATTCCTCGGTTATGCCCAAAATTATCGGGCTTACTGATGTCATGATCTCTCAACCAACAAAGTTTTGATCTCTTGCCACGTCAAGTTTGGCAAATTTTTTGAGGATAAACTCCCTTATTCTGAAATTCCAACTAGGAACCCACAACCGTTTCAGATTCCCTCGTCTTCAAATTTCCTAAATCCATGCACAGTTATAACTCCATCCTCCACGTTCTTCTCACCCAATCCCATCAACTCCACTTTCTCTCAACATTCTCTCACCTTTATAGTTACTCCTAACGTTTCTCACTCCTCTTTAACAAATCCTAACAAACCTCCACTTGTCAATACACAAACTCATAATTCAAATTCTCCTCCCTTAAATGCTCCTACTTTTGCTCCTTCAACCTCAACGCCTCATACCTTATCTCTATCACCTACAGCCGCCTCTACTCAAACACATATCACGACCCCACTCCCCTCTAACCGATCACGGATGGTTCCATTGCCCATACACCATATGGTTACACGGAACCAGGATGGCACCCGTAAACCCTGTGTTCTCCCGTCACTTATGTCTATTCATTCAGCCCCAACTTTTGAACCAACATCCTTCACTACTGAAAATAAGTTTCCACAATGGAAGGAAGCCATGGCTTCGGAATACAATGCCTTGCTCACCAATAACACATGGGAATTGCTGCCTCTTCCACTAAATAAAAATGTGATAGGATCCAAATGGGTGTTCAAGATCAAACACAAAGCTGATGGTTCTATAGAGCGTTACAAAGCACGGTTGGTGGCCAAGGGATATAATCAACAATTGGGACTTGACTATGATGAAACCTTCAATCCGGTTGTCAAGCCTGTCACCATTCGTACAGTTTTATCCTTGGCAATATCCAAATCCTGGCCTATTCGTTAACTAGACGTCAAAAATGCATTTTTGCATGGATTACTCACAGAAGAAGTCTATATGACCCAACCACAAGGTTTTGTCCACCCCGATCACCCTACACACGTATGCAAGCTTCAACGTGCTTTGTATGGGCTCAAACAAGCCCCACGTGCGTGGTTTCAACTGTTCACCAAGTATATTGCAGAATATGGCTTCTCTTGCAGTCAGGCTGCCTACTTCACATTTGCATCAGTCCATTATCAATGCTCTAAATTCTAAATTTTCCAAGACCGACCTTGGCAATCTTCATTATTTTCTTGGGATTCATGCTACTTCTACATCAAATGAGTTGTTTTTATCTCAACAAAAATATGCTACTGACCTATTGCAACGGATTAATATGACCAATGCTAAAGCTGTGTCTACTCCAATTGCACAAAAGACTCATTTATCTAAAGATATGTCGACACTTTTGTCCGACCCTATGGAGTACAGAAGTATAGTGGGTTCATTACAATACTTGACCTTTACAATACCTAATCTTACATTAAAGGCACTTTACAATATGGTGGTATTTAGCCTAAATCCATGGGAGTGGCAGTTAGCCATAGGCGGTATGCCAAAGTAAGATATTAATTCAAGAAAATGGCAGTTTGCCAAGTGTTGATTAATATCAAAGTTTTCTACCTGTGAGGTTTTCAAGGTAGGCTGATCTTTAGATCAAGAAAGGACCTATAAGGAGATCTATAGTTCATGTGATCACAGGTATGATATCAACTCCTTATATATACGTTTCCAGGCGATTTGGATTGATAATTTTCTATTGTCTGTAACATTAGATAGTTATATGCCGTATATTGAGGTGTATTTTCTACTATTGTTCAACAGTAGAGATTATTGATTGGATCAAAGTTTGTTTGAGTGGTGTTCAGTCTTGGGATTATTTGGCCAGGAGTCAATGGAAAGACATCAGTATCAGTGTAGCCCAAGTGGGAGATTGTTAGGATTTTTTATGTGGGCTTAACTGATACCGATTGATCCATTGGGCCCAAGCAATTATAGACCCACTCTGATTAGGAAACTCCTAGCTCTTTCCATTGTGAGAGTGGAATAGGGTTTTAGGGATTCTATTATAAATAGAATACTGACGGTCCCTGCAGCCATTACTTTTACTTAATGCCTTATTGGTTTTGGGAGCACGGCTTTCTCACAAGAGCAAGTGCACAGAAAGAAAGGAAACCCTAGAGTAAGAGGCTGCAGAAGATCTCAGTAGAAGGACTCCACTTGCGTAGTTCGTCATTGTCATCTTCATGGGAGTAATGTTTAACCACATGGGACAGAGGTTCATGATCTATGTTCATGGGACACAGGTACTTCTTTATTCCCATTTATGGTTCATGTCATGGTTGTCCCATTGATTATTATAGATATGGTAAATCTATATGGTTATGTATTTTAAGATGTGATACTTTATTGTTCTTGGTTTAGGGACTACACCTATGATTAATCTTTTATGATTGGTTGATGATTCTTGTATTCTAAACACTATAGGGTTATTCATATGTTTAATATGGTAAAGAATCCCCAATTTAACTACAACATATGTAGTTAGGCACTTTACAATATGGATTGGGCTGGCTGTCCAGACACTAGACGATCTACAACTGGCTATTGTATTTTTCTTGGGCCAAACCTTATTTCTTAGTCTGCTAAGAAACAACCTATGGTAGCGTGGTCTAGTACGAAATCTGAATATCGTGCCATTGCATACGTGGTCCAGTACGAAATCTGAATATCGTGCCATTGCATATGCAGTCGCGGACACTGTTGGATCAAGAATTTGCTTTGTCAACTAGGCATTTTTCTCCAACAACCAGTTATTGTGCATTGTGACAACATTGGCGCTACTTATCTTGTGGCTAACCGGTTATGCATTCACGCACAAAACATGTTGATATAGATTATCATTTTGTTCGTGAAAATGTTGCAAGAGGTGAACTACAAATCTCATTCCTTCCCACAGAGAAGCAGATCGCTGATATTTTTACCAAGGGTCTTTCCGCTGCTCGATTCCACTGGCTGCAATCCAATTTGAGCATCTATTCCAACCCAGCTCAAATTGTGGGAGGGTAATAGGTGCTATGTACAATTGTCCAATACAAGGGCAATATTGTCCAATATATATATTGGTTAAATGAATGTAAATCAGTGTAGGTTTTTACATACAATAGAGTTTCAGTTATCATAGGATTCTGCTCTAAAGCTGCATAATGTATCATGATGTCATTTAAGCAAACTTGCATAGCCAAGACAAACTTCTGTCACTCCATAAAGACTAAAAACAATGGTCATTCTCTCTCTAAGAAGGGAATGATCTTTCTCAGCTATCCGTATCAAATCACAGGTAAATCAAATCCAAAATTTTCAATTCCAGGTGACAATTCATTATCAGTTTCCCAAATCAAGTTTGCTTCCGGGACTAAATCTTACAGAGGCTGCTGAACCTAGAAAGGCTGAGTCTTCCCACCTTTATGAAGACCTGCCTTGAATTTCTTGACATGTTAATAGAAAAAAATAAAGGAGGGTCTCAATACAGATCAAATTTTAATGAAAAACACCCTAGTAATCATTAAATTGATACTGGGGGGAAACCCAACCTAACTGCATATTTATCTGGTGTTTTTCACAATGAGGTTGATTTGGACTTCCTTTGGGCTTCTCTAATGGGTTCCTGTTTCTATGATTACAGATCCGGTGTTAAGGTGGTTCAGTTATTTGCCCTTGGAATTAGGTGGGGGAAAAGGGTTCAGAGATTTGGGTTGTGGAACCTATTCTTGTCAATCCCGTTGCAGGTATGAGGATACTTTGATTTTAATTTTAGACCTTCAGTTTTGTTTTAGTAAAGTGGGGTTATATCTCTCACCCACTTAATGGAAAATTAATTAACATTAAGACTAAATTGGGAGAGAAAAAAGGGAAGCAGAGTCCAGAGAACGGGTCACCGTCCAAGCATCAACCCACAACAGAACCATTCCGATCGATCCCTTCAATGAGGATGGTAGAGCCAATAGCGGCAAAGGTGAGAAGCAAGAAAACGGAAGTATGCCCTAGTGAACAATAGCATCATATGTTGGTTTGACGGCGGGCCATGGAACCACCACTCGATGTCCGGTGCAAGCAATTAGCTGGATATCATTGAAGAACGTCGACGGTGGCGCTGTGCCGCAAATTGCATCTCTCTCTCTCTCTCGGTGAAGGTGAGAATAAGTAGAGGTTCAGAGGAATTGGGTTAAAATGAGTTTTAGTAAAAAAGGTATAACGTTCATTTTAATTTTTGACTTAACAGTGATTAACGGTAAGAGGTCTAAGTCTAATTTGATGAAATAGATGAGGTGTTCTTATAATTGTGGCATTCTCCACAAGATAGCACTGTAAATTTACCCTATTTATTACTTATTGGATAAAAAATCTACACATATGAAGATGAGGATAGAAAATAAGACATTTCCCTCACTGCAATAGAGTAGTTGTTAGCTTGGCTCATGGCTCAAATCATCACCCCACTTGTGAAGGATGGATGGCTCATGTCACTTTTTGCACCTTCTTCAGGGGTCGTGGTCATGGACTCTGACACTAATTTATTCTCATGGCATGTTGGTTAGTTTCTAGAAGCCTTCCCACGTGCCACCATTCATCCATTTAAATTAGGATTTGGATCCTTTGCAGCACAAGAGTACGTTTAGCGTATATCTAACGTTCAAAAACGCTTTGGACTTTCATATCTGAACATTTCTGATTGTTAAATGCACGTTAGACACCCTGTTGTGCAACAGAGAAATTCAATCCTCCAAACAATAATGTGGTTGTCAAACCCAAAGATTTAGTCATCGGTAATATCAATACCAATATGATATTATTTTTAGATTGATTGTTTCGATTTTAATTGATCAATATTACTTCTAAAAAAGGGGTGTAAGTAGCACAGGAAATTCCTGCATATACAAAATTCAAGAAAATAAAAACTAGATAACTTTATCTCAAAAATATCTAAAAAGTGTTTCCACCACTTGACTATCAAGTTGCAATATTTACTATCAACGAATATGGGCCCCGCCCTTTTTTTTTTTGTGTAAAATGGTTCGACCGTCCTTCGTAAGAGTCATATTATATTTTTACTGGACGTCCCCCAGTAATAAGATCCAAAGCCACGTCAGCAACTGAAAAGGTGTGGATGCATTATTATCTTTGCTCTTCTGTACGGTTTCAATTAGCAAAGTCACGGACACGGTTTTCCCCAAACAGTGTGCTTAACGAGTACGCGGGCGCCCACTGGCCATCTCTATCTCTCTGTGCAGCGCCCACTGGTCTCTCTATCTGTGTAATATCCCTACTATTCGGAGGAATTAAAAAAATGGATAGATTCCCCAAGAACTGGAGGGAGACGGACATTCCTAGTTTTCTTACCCTATAAAATCAAATCAAAGACCCTAATTCTCTCCATCCATCCATCCGATCTACAATTCCCTCTTCGCCTGCTCTGCTCTGTTCTTCTCGCAACCTCGATCGTCTCCTCAGAAAAGAGAAAGGGGAAAAAAGCCCCAAAGCGCCACTGCTCAATTGAATTCAAATCGAATCGATCCAATCGAGATATAGTTCAATGTTCACAAGTTGCGCCATCGTAACTGGTACAGGAATTCCATTCCTATCTGGAAACCGCTTGTCATCCGCAGGAACCACCAGATCTTCTTCCAGTGGTAGGATGTCATTCACCGGTGCCAGCAATCCCATCCCGTCTTGGATTACCATAGAAGCCTTCGCCGATTCCGCCACCAATACCAGATCAAGAAGAAGAGTAGAGGAGATGAAACCAACACCACCACCGGCGGGGAACCTTTACGAGGTCCTGCGGGTCAAGGAAAACGCTTCCCAGGTTGAGATCAAAACCGCTTACCGTAGCCTCGCCAAGCTCTATCATCCAGATGCGGCGACATCTGACTCTGATTCTAGGGATTTCATAGAGATCCATAAGGCATACTCTACGCTGTCAGATCCTACGGCTAGGGCTCGTTACGACCTCTGTATCGCCGCCCGGAGACGTTCCACCTCCTCATCTTTCTCCGCCGCCTCTAGCTTCGTCGTGGGTGGGACTCGGACCAGAAGGTGGGAAACCGACCAGTGCTGGTAATGGTTGGTAGGTGATTCATGACGGTTTGACCCCTTACCACCTCCTCCACAACCCAGTGATCCTACGACTGACAATGCCCTGCCACTTGTACAAATATCGGATGACGTGGCACATGATCACCTCATTTTCTTTCCATTTTTCATTCACTAAGGATGTAATATTGTATTGAATTTTTATCAAAAAAAAAAATTTATTGTATTGAATTTGTATTTTGGGGGAGAAAAGCTGGGCGTGAGCGTATTCAATGTCCATCGCTCGTTTTTGAATAATGTTTCATGATGTTCCTTGCGCACCCAAGTGATGCTATCCACTAACTTTATTACGTAAAAAGGCAAAATAAAGCATTGAAAAATTAAGAGAGTAGTTATATGCAATAATAAGGCTGTGTTTGATAATGTTTTGAAAAAAAAAATCTTTCAAGAGTTTTTTTGTATTATGAAAACAAAAAAATGGAATAAAGCATTTGATGCATTTATGTCGTGTTTTTTTTTTATTTAACAAAAAGTGAAAAAAAAATGCTAAAAATGAGAATTGATGGAACGAAGGTAGTTTCTTCGTTCCAATTTCGTTAAAAAAAAATTACATTTTGATACAGAAACTGAAATTTTCGTTTTTGACACAACGTCGATGTAACCTAATACCTTAATCCATGTCCCAAACAAATGAACTTTTACTATTTTATTTTAAAAAATGACGGAAAAGTGAGAAGGGAATTACTTAACTCTCTCAAGTTCAGAAATGGGAGTTCACGAAATTGCAACTCATGAAGGTGTGATTTCACCCTTAAATTTTCAGATTCCATGTTCTCAACTTTAAAAAATGGGTTTGGAGACCTTTCATGCTTCATGCAATAAATATGCTAAATGTTCCTGACATTTCCCCTTTCTTCCCTTGTCTATTTTAAAGTTGAGAAGTTAGCTTCTGGAAACCCATCCCAGATAGGCAGATACAATAAGCTTAATATTCCTGACTTTTCCCCCTTTCTTCCCTTCGAAACAGAGGGGTATGTTACTAGTTACTACGTAGACCAACCCCCTTTCCCCTTCAGAACTAGTAAAACAATATGAGATATGGTTGCACCATCCAAAAGATAAGGAAAAATAATGACATGTGACATGTTGCATGCCAACGACAAGAAATTAGCTGCAATAGATAGTCCTGGATTAAAAAAAAAACTAAAAAAAAAACTAAAAAACTTGAGTCTAAATTGTCTACAATGAGTGGTAAGGTGCAATGAGCATCTAAAGATTGGGAGGGCCTGATCATGCACCCCAGCCATTGGATGTTCACTGCACCTTACAATTGACGATTTTGACACAGATTCTTGAGCCATTGAGAAAGGATATGCTATCACCCTTCTTTTTTTTTTTTTTTTTTTTTTTGATACCTAGGTTGTCTGGATCTTTGACCCGACTAGTCCCTGGGATCACTGTGATACTACTTACAAGGACAGAATGAGTCCGAGAATGAAACTCTCGTGTGGTGGCCCCAAGAAGTTAGGTGCAATGGCGAAGGTTTGATCACGGGACCTCACTTCCTAAGGCAGAGTACCGTGTCCCCTCCAAACCAAGTGACTTTGGATGCTCATTTCCCCTCACCAAGCTATCACCCTCTCTCTCTCTCTCACTCTATTTCTCTTTAAATGACTTTGCTGTCCTATGTTCAATCTTTTTTTTCTTTTCTTTTTTTTTTTAAGTTTTAATTTTTCTATCTTCTTCTGTTCTCTAACCTCTTTTTGAGGCCTAACATAAGAAATTAACTTCACTTATGAACTATAAGGTTTTGTTTTCCAGGCAATAATAATGGAAAAACTTGTCAAAAATTATTAATGGAGGCATACCCTGGAATTTTAACTCTGTAGTTACTCTGGATTTAAGTGTCTAGATGGAGCTTGATTATTTTAGCTTTCCTGATTTGGCAGTGGCAGTTGCACTGGGAAAAACTCTCACTCTCTCTCTAGTTGAGAGGTAGGAAAGGAGGGAAATATGTACTAGCGGTAAAGATTTGTCAACTAATCATCTAATATGATATAAGAAGCTCGTACACCACTTTCTGTAAAGGTAATATATATTTATTTATCTTTTAAATCTGAAGCTTTACAAATTCTTCTTCTTCTTCTTTCATGAAATAGTATTGTTGGTTAAACCTCTTAAACAAGACTACTTATTTCCTCTCCATTCCATTCATATCCCGAACAAAATCATAGATATATCAATCACATCTGATACCAATTTAATTCATGCATTGGTCAATAAAAAGATATTTTTTCCAATTTATTAAAAAAAAAATGTTAGTGTTTAAGGTTTCAAAACATCGAGTCAAGACCCTTAATTCATTTGAGCTTTGAACCTTTTATGTTTGCTATTTTAGTCATCTTGAAAAAGTGAAAGGTATAAGTATTTGTGTTTAGTCTCACATTAGAAACTTAAGAAAGTAAGTTCCTTGGGATTTATATAAAGGAATTAGACTTCAAAGTACATTGACTCCTTAGAGAGAAGTGTCTCTCCTCTCTTGTGTGTGGGAGTTGGTTTATTAAAGGACTGCAACCTTTATGATTAAAGGGTGATTTAATATTATTCCGGTATGCACAAATTATGAGCTCTTAAACACTTTAAGAAGAGTATTTTTAATACGACTTTATCTGTGTACTACTTCTACATCAACAATAACTATACCTGTGTACTGAATTTCTACAATTAAAAAAGACTACTACTTAAGGTCTGTTCATCCTTTAAAGTTGTATCCCGTTTTATATATAAGTCTAATATTCACTCTTTTTATATTCCACTTAATTCTCTCAAGTTCAGAATTGGGAGTTTTAATAAATTGCGATTCATAAGTATAAGATCAAACATCAAGAAACACGAATAATAAAGAGACAATAGATCCGTACGACACAGAGATTTAACGAGGTTCACATACCAAGGTGGTGTGCTACGTCCTCGGGCGAAGAAGAGGATTCACTATGCAGAAGAGAAATTACACCCTAGCAGCGGCGAGGAAAAACTCGCCCTGAAACCCTAACTGCGTGAAAAACCCTGGAATACAATGATTTTCTCAACAAGCAACAGTACATTATATATACTACAAATCGTGGGTTGACCCATCGGGTCACGGTCGACCCATCGGGCCACGGCTGAGTTCTCCCAACAAACCTCTAAGCCAAATAGCTTCTTTAATTGCCTCAGTCAGTGCCATATACTCTGCTTCAGTAGTAGATAATGCAACTGTAGCCTGTAAAGTAGCTTTCCAACTAACCGTACTTCCTCTAAGAGTAAATACATAGCCTGTGAGTGACCTCCTCTTATCAAGATCACCTGCATAATCTGAATCAACATAACCAGATAAACTATCACCATTCTTCCCAAACTCCAAACAAACACCAGAGGTCCCTTTCAAGTACCTAAGTATCCACTTCACTGTTTCCCAATGAGCTTTACCTGGACATGACAAATATCTGCTCACCACACTTACAGCTTATGAAATGTCAGGACAAGTGCAAACCATAGCATACATAACAGAGCCAACTGCACTAGAGTATGGAACACGTGACATGTACTCTACCTCTTCATCTGTCTTAGGTGATAGAGCAGTTGAAAGTCTAAAATGAGATGTAAGAGGAGTAGTTACAGGTTTGCCACCTTTCATGCCAAAACGATTCAATACCTTTTCAGTGTACTTTTGTTGAGATTGCCACAGCTTCCTTGCTTTTCTATCCCTCTTGATCTCCATACCAAGGATCTTCCTTGCTGCCCCCAAATCTTTCATCTTAAATTCAAAACTTAATTGTTCCTTCAACCTACTGACATCATTCCTATCTTTTGTTGCAATCAACATATCATCAACATAAAGCAACAAATATATGAATGACCCATCAGAGAGCTTTCTGAAATAAACACAACAGTCATATTGACACCTGGAGTAGCCAAAACTAGTCATAACTGAATCAAACATTTTATACCACTGTATAGGAGACTGTTTCAAACCATATAGGGACTTCTTCAACAAGCATACATGGTCTTCCTTACCTTCAATAACAAACCCTTTCAAGTTAATGCATATAAATCTGTTCTTCTAGTTCACCATGTAAGAACGTTGTTTTCACATCAAGTTGCTCCAACTCCAAATCATGCATAGCAACTAAAGCAAGTAGGACACGAATAGAACTATGCTTAACAACAGGTGAGAAAACATCATTAAAATCAATTCCTTGTACCTGACTGTAGCCCTTTGCAACCAAACGTGCTTTGTACCTAGCATCTTCAACACCTGAGCCAGATTCTTTCTTCTTGAAGACCCATTTGCAACCAACAATTTTCTTCCATGTTTTCGGCTTCACAAGCTCCCAAGTCTGATTTTTATGAAGAGATTTCATCTCCTCATTCATGGCAATCAACCATTTTGTAGAATCAATTGAAGCAACAGCTTCAAAATATGTTGCAGGCTCACTATTTTCAATTATATCTACAACAGATAATGCATAAGCAACAAATTTAGCATGCCCATACTTTTGTGGTTGTCTAATATTCCTCCTTGGTCTATCATTGGCAATGTTGTACCTCTCTTCTTCTTGATTCTCTTGAGCATCATCTCCTTCAGTAAAAGTAGGTAGCTGGACTAAAGTAGATTGTCCAGAAAATTTCCCATTCGGGTCAACCCCTCTGTTTTCATCATAGATCTCAGAATATTTCCCATTCGGGTCGCCACCAAAATATGTCGGATCGGGTCAATCTTCAAAACCGGTCAAGAATTCGAGACAAACTTAGCAATGAGTATATGATTTCACCCTTAAATTTACATACTTCAACTAAAATCACATCATTTATATATGTTTTGCGTAAGTTTTATCGGGTGGTTTCTCAGATGCCATCCTTCTTTAAAAAATGTGTGATCAGTGGTAGATTTTATAGTGTTTGGAATCTCTTCTGCATAGGCTTGAGAAAGACATCCAAAATGGGTTTGGAACGTTTCACGCAATTAATAAAGATTTTTTAAACGTCATAATTCTATTGATTGTCAATTTTAAAGTTAAGAAAGGTGGCTTACCCAAAATTGCCTATTGTGATTTTGACTTGAAATCTTTGAGTATTAGTTCATTGGAAAAAAAAAATTGGGTAATTCACAGCGGCATCTCCTAAAGAATGCCACTATTAAAAAGATATCCCCTACATAATACCAAATTATATTCAGACGGTGTCGTAAATTATCCAAAAAAAAACTTTGAAGATAGCAAATGATCTTCCATTTCCTTATTTTTTTTGTTACGAAAATGGTAAATAGGTAAAGCATTGATATAATTAAAAAAAAAAAATTATAGGTAAATACCAAGGAGAGAAATAAGTGTGCGAGCCTGTGGCACAACGGTTAAGTTGCACTATTGCAACATGTTGATCACAAGTTCAAAAGTTGGAAACAGCCTCCTCTACGCAATGACACACTTTATTGGTACACTTCTTGATGTCAGATAACCTTCTCCCAAAAAGAAAAATTATGGCATAAAACAATGCGAGGAAATAGAGATGAAAATGTGGATGCCTAACCTACTGGATTTTTTTTTTTTTTTTTTTTTTTCTACAGAAGGAGGGAGAGATGAGCTGCTTAAAAATCATCAGCTCCCTCTAGTGGAATAAATAAATAAAGCTCTGAAGAGATCATTTTCAGGTCAGGTCACCTGCATGAGTACTAATGGATATTCTTCCATTCGTATTCGATGTATCTCAAAAGTGTTGAGAAACTAACAAAAGAATGCAGAAAAGACAAGGGGTGTAGATTATGTATGCCTTTTCGAAATCATATATAGCATATGTGGCTAACTTACATTACATGTCTCCATTGTTGATCGTTCCTTCCATCTGTTATCGATTTTGCAAATCCGAAGATCTCATATACCTGATCCATTTTGAAGGCACACCATAATATGTTGAGAACTCGGGTAGAAATCACCCTTAAAAGTTAACAGTTAAAGAGAGAGTGTCTAAGTCTTTGTTACTACTCGCATCCACCAATGTGCATTACTTGCTTTAAGCCTTCATATTAGATTACTCACATTCAAGTCCAACACCCTGGAATTACTGACTTACAATTAATCGCCACTTATATGACAAATTTAATGATGTTGAAATTTTGTAAACAAGCAAATCCCAAGTTCCTTTGCTCAGACATTAATTTTCAGCTCGAGCAAAGTCAACCAAATGGGCAATATATTGTTATGAAAATCTAATGAGAAAATGAAATTTGTAAAAATATCAAAATGTGAAGATACTAAAAGAAAATAGCTGTACATGAAAGGACACATGGTTAAGGGAAGAGAGAGGGATGGGATGTTGCAAATACTCTTGGAACTGGCATTTCCAAAGGAGGGAGAGAGAATGACACAGGCTGCGGAACCAGCTTTTTCCCATGATTAAATTTCAATATGAAATTTTAAAAGTGATCCACTAACCATCCCAGAAATCAGACTTTGGGAGGAATTCAGGATCGGTCATCTTATTTCTAATCGCTTACTAAAGAGTAACAAGAAGACCATGGCTGGTATGATTTCCTAACACAACTTCAAATCATTCCCTTGAATGGAATTCGTCGTTGACATCGCAGTTTTAGGTATTGGAATCAGATCAGCTGATACTGACATTATTATTTGTTGACAAGAAAAAAAAAAATTGATGTTTTGATCCCATATCGCTCGGCAAAGCCCTAGTATTGCCTGTGAGCAATATTGATGCCTATACTATGATCCTAGGTAGACGTCCACCAAATCTGGAGTGAAACCCCAACATGGCCCACACCATAAGGTTGTTCAAGAGTATAGTGCACTCAAAACTGTCAATTTTAACCTGCCAAATTTTGCAATATTTTTTCCATATCAAAGGCCTTGAAGTTCAAACTTACATGTCCAGATGCCTCTTTGTGCAAAAGTACTATAGGCCCAAACCACCCCCCCCCCCCAAACAAAAAAAGGAAAAAACTTAACTTTACATAATCACGACATATTCCAGACTATTATGAAGTAAAGCAGCTATTGAAGAAGAAATTCCTACTTACACTATACAAACCTGCTAGACAGAGTCCAAGCAAAGAAGTCCCACAGTAATCCATCCTGCACACCTCAGAAGGGAATCATTTACAGGTCATCAGCATGGAATTGATGACGTGCATAACGATCCGCATGCTTGTAACATCATTGGAAGTCACAGTTGGTAAGGTGCTGTGATGGGCCAGTATTTTATAGACCTGCTCAAAAATTGGCCTCACGTGCATCGCAATCATCGAGTCGGCTGGATTTATGGCAACAAGAACGTCAGTCATCCATGCCAGTTTTCGTGATGTTTCGTTGCTGATATCACAAGCTAACTGCTGGAGAAGGGACAGTAGAACTCCTTGATTCAGAGGCTGAGGCACCATCGATAATATACCTTTAAAATCAACCTGAAGCGGGGTAAGGGAAGAACCAATAGATATAAAATTAGAAGCCAGAAAACATAATTTAACATGGCAGTCCTATTATTAGTAGCAGCAGTCATCAGGGTGCCAGAAAGCAAAACAGTAACTAAAACTTGGTACCATGATCCAGTAGTGTACCAGCAGGTGCCTAAGAGATGGAGTGATGAAACAGCACAGGAATTAATAAAACACGAAATTAGCACTGTAATTGTAGAATTTTATTATTAGTATGATACGTCAAGGACTGAATATCTAAAACAACCTCGAGAAAGAAAATGCAGATGAAGACAGAAATCTACGGTCAGAAGAATCTGACATACAATGTCTCTCAAAACAACATTGACTGCAGATCAGATTGATATATAAAAATTTCAGCTAACGCAGCCAGTAAGGGCCTCACTAGGGATCGAATCCTGCCTTCACCTGAAGGGTGTTTTAAGGATGGGGTTTTTAAATAGTCAATGTTTCCTATTCTTTGCGGCTGCGGCGGGGGGGGGGGGGGGTGGGAAAGTGATAACGAAGGCTCTTCCTTTTTGTAAAACTGAAACCCACTTATATATTTCTACCAAAAAAAAAAAAGACATCAACTACGATATAATTTAAATCTACAGTTATTGGTTTCAAAATCTTGCAATTTCTTAGGTAAAATTGACATGAACTTGGGTGCCTTTCCTGCAGAACTCACTGCAATTATTGAGGATGCTGCTGGGGCCATGGACCCCCTATATTTTTACTTTATTTTTAGTTTCCTTATAAAACAAAGTGTGTGAGGAAAGTGATTGCCTCACCCACTGATTCACCCAACCAATTTCAATCACAGAAAAGTATCTAAAGCATATTTCGATAAATATTCACAGACCACAAATATTTATGTAAATACCCCTAGAAGCTTCTTTCCACCATGTGATATGACCATGTTAGATAGCTAGCTAAATTGTGGGTGAACTAACCACTCACTATCTGGAATATAAAATAGTGGATGCAAAGCACACCTGAGAACAAAGCCATGATACAATAGAAACATCACTTCTATGCAAAGCTGCAATAAATGCTTCCTCAAATTTGCGTTCAGATATCAATCTCGATAGCTCTTTGGTAGGATCCAAAGGTGCCTCAACCTGCTGTACAGACATGGGCTGTTGAACATCAGAAAAAGCCTGAAAGCAAATCTAGTGCTAATAATTCTCAAAATCTGATGCATCTCCAATAAGAGCTCACTTTGATAAAGGACAAAAACATTGAACATACCATCTCATGGAGACCACCTAAAGGACCATTGCTTAGTTGTGTAACCAAAGGATTTACTGCCTTTGAGTTTGCTCCTGCAGCTGCAAGAGCTAAAAGCTTACGCTGGCCATCAGCAATCTCTCCAGTCAAGGTTTGAGTAATTGATGATGCTGAATTAATTGAATCCTGCAATATAATGTTAGGATTATTATTAAAAGAAAATAAAGAATGCAATGCATATGCACAAATTTGAGTGGGATCCTCACTCATTTCCTGGCATCCATATTGTCATTCAGAGAACAAAAGAGAAAAGAATGGAAGAATATGTGAAATGTAAAGATGGTCAAGGTCGTCCACCAATTTCCTAAATTACAGAAACTGTGGAATGAGGCAAAATGAGGTGCATCTGCCAAAGGAGCAGTCCTCACGTAGGATGCATAATAGAAAAATCGCATAGCCTGCTTGATGGATAAAACAAGGCACGGGACCTCTGGAGCATCAATTATAGCACATGGCACACATCCACAGTACGCATCATCCATGCACTACAACTACCATTGAAATTAAACTGCCACGATTATAATATGTTAGCAAGTGTTTAATACTCGAAATCATCGAAGGCAAGAACAGGTTCAGCATATTTGGCTGAGCTTCTTTGACAAAGAAGTTAGCATTGCCCATAAATAAACATCTAACTAACTAGTCAGTCACAATTAGTCTGGACAAGGCTTAGTGGACTTAATTAAGATTGTTAGTCGTAAGTAATTTTTAAAAAATAATCCATTAAGTATTTCTTCTGAGAATAAAATATATTTTCCTTTACCACTTCATATCCCAATATCTACACTTAAAAGAAACCTTCATTCAAAGGGGAATAGAAAGATAACAGGCAGCAAATTGAAAAGGTAAATGTCAATAACATACCAAAAAGAGACCAATAAAGTTAGGATAAAAATAAACAAAAAAGAAAAGGAAGAAAATTCTAGAATAGGATATGTGCCCACTTACAGCCTTGGTAGCACTCCCAATATCATTATTAAACCACTGAAGCTTGATTTTCTTGGGCATTCTCATGATATTTAGCCAAGGCTTCCATTTGAGTTAAGACTTTTTTGAGTAACCAAAACTATGTTTTGACTATTTTGAGTAACCAAACCCATGTTTTGTTGTAATGGATTTTTATTGTCTTCCCTTGAATCTGTGTACACCCACAAAGCATTTCTTGATCTTCTGGCCAATATAGTCGGTGCTTGTCCAATCCCTAGCATTATCAAGTATTAACACAGCCACTAGTCTAAACAACAGATCAATTAGCTATGGCAGGGGCACTTAAAGGTCCGAGGATATTACTCCTCATGTGGCATTATAGTTCCTGTTTCTTTTTCTTGTCAGGGTTCATTGTACTCACCGATTGTGAATGAGGATAGTGTTTTACATAGTGTTTTTCTGACATAGTGTTTATTCCTTTCGTTTCCCTGGTCAAATCTAGAATTCTAAAAACAGATGCTCATATGAAAGACTTAATACACAAAAATTCAGCATAAGCCATATGACGTATTCATTTCTTTTGGAGCTTCATATATATAGAAATATTTTAGCTACTTAGACAAATATAGGAAATAGAAGAACGGGATCATCAAGCTGGTTTTTCTCACGATTGATCTCAAGATTGAGAGCCATCAATCAGTAGGCAACGAACCTCTTGTCATGAGGTACATGTGCATAAGGACCCTAGACTACAGAAAGCATGTCTATAATTTATCAGATGCGGACAACACAACTAGAAATAAATAATCTCATTCAAGGGCTATGAAATGAAAACCCTAATGTTGACCATGGTTCAAAAATTCACCGAAATATTGGCAAAATTTCGTTGATTTCGACAAGCCCGAGACGAAACAGGAGGCAAATTCAGGGATCGGACAATTTTGGTCGAAATTTCAGTGTTGCCAAATTTTTCCTTCAAGTCACATTGCTCGACTTTTGATTATTATAAAAAGCACTGTTTCGCAAGTTCTGGTTGAAATCGTGAGTCTCGTTTGTTTCACTTGTACAAAGGAGAAAATCCTTTTTTTCTTGGATTTTTTCCACCTCACCTTTACACACTGCTGGAATACACTGTTGAGGGTCACCGAATCACTCCAAACTCCAAAGACATCAATTATTGCATATTGGTGAAGATTTTGTCACATTCAATAGTTTCATGTAATGAACTTCTTCCCAAAAATGATCTCTTGCGCCCCCCCAAAAAAAATGATAAATACCTGAAAGTCATTAATGAAACTTTTATGTCATGAAAAATATGCTTTTTAAGAATGACGCCCAGTGGATCATCCTTTGTGGAAAATTTATTCTCCCACCCAGCGCACCAGTTGTACATGCTGGCAACACCATCAATTCATAGTGGCTCAGTGGCTAGTTCTTCATAGTACGACGACTTATATACCTTAGGATAGGTTACCTCCAATATGTAGATGAGACCATTTATAGGGCATCTGTGGGGGATTATGACATGACCTGCATTTTTCATACAATCGGAGAAAAATGCAAGTCGGCCCATTGTTCCATGAGTGGGCTCGATCTCCATGTCATAGTTTGTGGAATTAGCCATTAGAACGGCCTAAGGAGGTCCACTTTGTAGTTTGTACTCATGTATTTGCAGACAATACTGTATTCTTAGGACTTGGGTGCTATGTTACATGTACATAGTTTGTACAATTTCATTATTAATTAAGCAATGTTGTTTTTTCACTCATGGTGCATTATTAACTTGATTTACTTCCCTGTAGTACTAAAACAATGCGTAGAATATGAAATATCACACAAGGTATATAACAGGGTTCCGCATATATTGGCAACCAAGGGTGTAAATTCAAACCTCTTTGGGTAACTTTTCTTGCAATATAAAGGTTCACATGTGTTTATATTGGCTAAAATAAGGCTTCTCTCAAGTATCAGAGCTTAATATGGCTGTTTACCCCCAAAATGGCCAACCAAAACATGCTGGAAAAAAAGCACTGTTTCAGTGAAATTTCACCCATTTCGGTCCGACTGAAACGAGACCGAAATATGAGTTTTCGAACTATGATTTGGCAACTCTCCAGCAAAATGAGATGCAAAGTAAAAAAATATAAGATAACCAATAAAACTAGTAAGCAAAGCAATGTAAATACCCTTAAAGCAATAGCCAGCGGGGAATGTGCAGACTCAAACTGCTGCTGAGCTGCAGTTGCATGTTCAACCATCCCTTTCTGAAATGCAGCATCAATTTGCTCAAACATGACTTTGCATGACATTTCAAATGCTGGAATTACTGAAGCTTCGAAGGTAGACCTTAATGCATCCTGCACATTTCAATCACACTAAGTTCATTTAGATTCATCTAAATGATTATTTCTTCAAGTGATAACCCAATTGTTCGAACAAAATTGTCAAAAGAAAATTTCACATTCGCATCAGATGTCAATACTCAAGGGGCAACTGAAAATTTCTACAGAAACTGAAAGGAAACAGAGGATGCTGACCGCCTTTAAGTTAAAAACTGTTAAAAATTAATAAATAAACTGGAACAATATCAGTTCGATTAAAGCATCATTCACTGGAAGGTAGAGCAACTTATGAAATTCAGAGGAACCAACATGTCCCCTAAACCTCAGGTTTGATGCATTTCTAACATAGTAAGGGTAGTCAACTAAAGGTGATGGTCACACTTGCCCTTTCAAATCCGTTAGGAAAGATAATCCGGGTTAATATAAAAAGCAATCCCATTTTGAATACAGAGATAACATATACAACAAAGATAAATTAAATGCAAGTGACCCAATGCAGGATTATCCATCAACCTTATGAAAGGGTCTACCTGAAGAGCTTGCTTTCCAGTAGTTTGGAATTGAGCCTGGATTTGCCTAGCTACTGTTGCTTCCAGTTTTGAATTAACTGATTTTTCCAACTGACTCACAGCCTTGTCTCCAACCCCTCTCTGCACAAAAAGCATTAATGAGATTCCAACAAGATGGGGGAGGGAGTGGGGAAAGAAGAGGAAGAAAAGGAAAAGGCCACAAAATCAAACACACTTATATCACTGAGAAAGAAGCTTCCCTATGCAAATGCAAAACAATGTACCACATAGCCTAGATTAAATTAAGATCAGGCAGCCTTCAAACTAATTCTATCAGGTCTGATGTTAGAGAGGTAAAACAGATGACTACCCTGCAAGATAGTGGTGTATAAAGTACCTAGGATTGTTTTATGTAGTTGTTGGTGGTGGTGTATATATGACTTTGCCTCCTAGTAGGCTTGTTTTATTTCTATTATCAATAAATTGTTAGTTATTGAGGAAAATATAATAATACCTCATAGCAGAAGGCCAACACCCAACAACCACACAGTCTTAATTTGAAACCCTTATAAACCAGCAGCAACAAAATCCAAGTAGCAGGCTAGCAGCTCCTCAAAATCATCATCACTGCCTAACAATGGCATTTCATTTTCTTATACCTCTTTCAGATTATGGCACAGCTATCCATGCTCCAAGAAACAGTTTAGTAGATTGAGCATCTTCCTTATAGTATGCATCTTTGTCTCTCTTAACCTAGTTGTCCAAGTAGAAAACAGCTTCCACTGTTAATCAACCTGATATAAATCCTAAATTATTTCCTCTAGTTACAAGTAGTAGTTTGTGGCTCAATCAATCTTTCCCAAAGTTCCATACGATGTATCAACCTATTTGGTGCAACTCTAACTTATTATGAAATTAAATATTAAATTTGGATTTACAAATAAAAATAGTATTACATAAATAAATAGGTAAAGTTTCTTTGGTCAATCCACCCATGGAAGCTGCCATGCCCTGACCACCTAAAATGTCACATGCAAGGATGATTTGATGAATAAAACCACTAAATAGGAAGGACATAGTCTTGATTTCCCACATATCAATTTTCACAGCAAAAATCAATTATTTACCACCCCCCCCCAAAAAAAATAATAATAATTGGCATCTTTCCCTTGTATTTTCAGCCATCTATTTGGCTTTCGAAATGTTATAAATCTACAAAGCTTTATACTGCCACATGGCCAACTCTGATTTGAGTTCCAATTTCATAGGTAATCAGGGTACCATATGACCTACTTGTACATAAAATTTGGGCCTTAATTGATCTGCCATGTAGCATATATTAGGTCCGACCAACTGACATACTATGGAAGAAACAGATCACTAGATCAGCGAATAAATAGCATGAAACACTTCATGAAGTTCCTGGAAGCCCCAGGTCAGCCATGTCACTTGGTGAGTACCAAACAAAACCAATAAGAGAGCTAGTTCATTAAAAGACAGAACCTGGAATGCCTCTGCAACAACTGAAGAAAGTGTTTTCTCCACAACCGGAGTAATAGCACGAGCTACAACTGGTCCTACAGAAGACATTTCCTTCTTCAATGTTTTCTCTAGCATGGCCGGCAAGTCTTTATTCATAAAGTTGGTGGTGACACTAGTCAACTGCTGTGAACGGTCACGTTCCAGCTTCTCATGCTTTGCATTCTCCTCTTGAAGCCGAGCCCAGAGAGCATCATTGTTGGCCTTAACAACTTTCTCTACGCTCCTGCCCAGAGCTGCCTCAATTCTTCTGCCCTCTTTGTTGATTGGGACAGCCACCATCACTGACAACTGCTTCTGCATTTCTCTTTGCATGGTCATTAGCTGCAAATACGACACAAACAGCCAAAGTTAGGGGAAAAGGATGTTCAAACACTGGATTCTACATAAAACATAAACAGAACAAGGAATAGAACTTCTAAGACAATTTTGAACATGTAATAGAAAGGCAAGCATATTTTCACATTTTACAGTCAACATAAGTTAAAGCAGACTAGAGGGAAACAAATGGCATGGTATGTTTCCTGTTGCCGCACCAACTACCACAAGTAGATTAAGGATGCAATAAGGAGGGGCAAAGGGCAGCCTGTATCATGCTGACCTCTCCCTGGGCCTGCCTTCTTCCCTTCCTCCCCAGGGTTTATAACACAAAAAGATGCACAAGTTGCTTGACAGGGTGGGGGCATATAAGGTCTTCACCCGGAGTTCTGCAATCAGTAATGATAGGGAGCTGCCCTGTACCAAATCAACAGATTGCCCTCCCCACAACGGACAAGATTACACTGTCATACCTGTTTTGATAAGCTTTTCTGCTACCACAAAATCCTGCGAGTGCATTCTCTCCCCAAAAGCGTAGAAAATTTTGGTCTTTCTTCTTTCTCAACTTATTCAAATGAGTATATATAAGGGTTATTAACATATATTTTGAACCATTGACCATAAAACAGAGCTAATTAATTGAAAGAAAAATAATAAAAGCATCTTGACTTCTACTCAGATGAGGCAGCAGTTAAATTACAAAAAACTCAAAATCACCTTCATTTTAACTTCAGCACACAAATTGTATATGTGAGTTAGTAATATCATCAACATGAAATAAACTTCCATTATAATCACGTAGGTTGACCGCTAAACTCCACATACAAAAAATTGCATGCTTATTTTTAAGTTCAAAAGTGAACAAATTGGAATATTATGAACATAAGACTATGAGACACACTTCAAACAAAAATCAGAACATAATAGAGGTCCAGAAATTCTCATGTGTATTCACCCTTAATTAGCATAAAAAAACACCCCCAAAACCAGTTAGTTCAAGCATGAGAATCTAAACAATATTCATCTATGTGCAAAGAGACAACACCCATATGTGACACAAAACAATCACCTGGTTCAATGTCTCTTGCATGGCCATGATTTGTGCAACAGCAGCCTCTGTAGAAGGAACACCAGAACTACCCGGTTCATTGGAAGAATCTGTCGAATTGAAAGGGCTGGGAGAAGCGGATGAGGGTCCGGCTACTTGAGAGTTTTTACCCTTCTGTTTCTTCCCTTTTGTAGCAGGTGATGGAGTCTGTGGAACTGTTGCAGCTGCAGTTGATTCAGAAACCTTTCCATGTGCTTCTTTTGAGGAATCTTGAAATTCTTCGTCACCAGCATTTGGAGGCCGGTCTACCACTTCAGTAACACAAGAATCATCGACTTGCCGAGTCTCCTCCACACCAAAAGTTTCGCAGCAGTCCCTGGTCATCTCCATGCTGAGATCTGACGACTGGGAGCAGAAGGATTTCTCCCTTTTCTCTGCAAGAAGAATGTGTGGTTCTTTCTGGGAATCAAACTCATCATTCTGACTTGACCCAGTCTCACCAATGACTTTAACCTCTACCTCAACACTACCTGTATCATTGTTGACAACCACATCTTGTACCTTTGCCTCACCCCTCTTCATTCCTTGACTGACCTGACTATTCTCAGAGGGTGGAACAGCCATCGAAAATATCTCTGATGGAGTTACCAAATGGGTTGGATGTTTGAACATCACAGGAGGATTAGACATTACAGTAATGTCATTCTGTGCAACTTTGCTTTCATCCTTCCTAGAGATTTCATCCAAAGAAGGAATATCTGGTAAACTTGTAATAACATTGTCCACTCTCCTATCTACTGAATAATCCTGAACTGGCAGGTCACCGCCCCGATCTAGTTGGGAACCAGGCTCAAAGCAATTTGATGGAGTTCTAAAACCGGATAGTTTCCCTGATAACCTCGGACTCAAAGGAACAGGCTGTGCCACAACATGGATGTTATCGGCCTCAGAGGTTGCTGGCAGTAAAGCACTTGGTTTAGATTCAATACTTGATGATACCAATTCATGTAAGCTAGGAACCTCAGCGGAATCTGAGATTATAGGATACCTGGCAGCAGGTACACTTTCAGAACTGCTAACTAAGACAGTTGGTTTGGGTGCAGCATTTCCTACAGGGATCTCAGTAGATGTACCCAGATTAGATGGATCTGATGTAGCCAATCCATCAGAAATAGGTGTATCTAGAGAACGAGAAGCACTAGACTCTGTCTTTTCTAATCCCATATTCTCCAGTGGCGGAGGGAAGCACTGGGAAAGATCCAGAGCGTACTGTTGAATAGCCTGTGTCTGGACACAATAAACCTGAACCACATGCTCCCTTTCGGATATGTAGTCACTCGTACCAGTAAGACTCAAAATAGGCATTGTGACAGTAAACTCTGCAATATAATCCAGGCGCGTTGAGATCGGATTTGGGCCATATTCTATGTGTATGGCATATATAGCATTCTTCTTGGCATTTGCAAGAAGAATGAGGCTCGCACGTGGCAAGGCTACAACTTGATTAAAGAATGCCTCCTCAATTCGGGGTTCCTCAGAACTCCTTAACTCCAATGTCTGAGTACACCGCCAAGATTCAGCATCACTAGGTAACAGCCAACCTTCTTCACTTGCTGAGGCCCATATCTTCACTTCCCGATTCAGAGGCCCCTGCAAAGAAATAATGTTTGAAAAAATTATTCAGTTCTTACAGCTACAGTTATCAACACAGTGTAACCTCTAGTCCTTGGACAAAATATGATATGGATAAGGTTTCTTTGGGTGAGCACACACAGAAAATCTCTTCGTGAACAGTTTATTTTTTGACATCTAGAAGGCTGATTGGCCAATCTGAACTGTAAACAGACACATCACCCCTCGATTTTCATGGCCTATACCAACTGTATAGCCCACAATACAGTAGATTTTTCTCCCCTTGTATTTTCAATTGAACAAATCAGAGGAACGATGATATGGCAATATTAGCTTTTGGATAGATAGGGAACCATGTGGACTGGCCACCTTTCTGTCAAATTTTGAAATGAAACTCATCATATCCTTAGCATATTGGCCTTGTTCTCCAGGCATCCAAATCTTGAACAATTGGCATGTACATGGTACAAAATCATCCAGTGATTTCAGCTGAAACTTTGTTCACGAATTAAGGGTAATGTGGATAACTGTCTGCAAAATAGTGCATAATAAGCTGCCAACTGGCAGTAGCAACCAAGGGGCGGGCTCACCAAGAAAAACCACTTTGATATAAATTTGACCAAATGACATCCGTTGAACTATATGCCCCATTAAGTTAAATACTCTCCCAAGAACCCACAAGGCCACAAAAACTATGTTGATAAAAAAAAAAATATATATATATATATATATTATGAACAAGAAGGGAGCATGTACCGCTGTGACAAGATTAATGTGATCAGGGCGGTTAGGTGCAGTTAAGAATGTGACCGAGTTAACTGGATGACCATCATATGGCCTCAATACCACAGGCGGCAGTGTCTTACGGTCTTCCCATATCTTTACCTGTTGCAGGATGAATGTCACAAAGGCAATTAAGAACATATCCGATGGTTCTGAACCAAACAGGAATGATAATCAATTATGAGTAGAAATATGCTGGGAGAAAATGAGAAGGAAATCATCGACCCACAAAAAAAAGAAGTTCACAAACATTTATCTATATGTTTCAAGAACTCAAAAAAATTTCAAATAGCAGAATGCCCATCTTCCTACTTGAAGAAAATTTTACCAATGCTAAATTGTTCTTTGGTAACCAAAAAAAAATATTTTTCACCAAGTCACAGACTCTGCAAGAGACATCCAAACTAAGAACATGTGAGTCACCTCAGTCAGAACAATCAGGAAAAATACAAACCGTGCCATCCGTTGATGCAGAAGCTAAGCGGCTGGTCATCCATTGGCACATTGACAACTCAGTCACATCCCCGTCATGTTCACCAACAAGCTGAACACCCGCAATCAGCTTATCAATAGGACACTTAAGAGGATCTTCCGCTGAAAACACTTCACCTTTTCCAACTTTTGTTGTATCAATTTTCAGCAAACATTTTCCAATACCTACTACCAAAATCTCCTGTAAACAAGTGTTAGTAGATATATCAGTAATATATTTCCAAATCTAATATACAATTTCATATTTTTCTTTAGCAAGAAACAAGGAGGTACCAAAACTAAACTACAACTCCCTTCATTTTTCTGCAATATACAAATGCAGTCTGAAATGGCCTGAAGTCAGGTTTCAAAGACCAGCAGTAGCGTAGGATCACAGGTCCAAGAGAAGAACTCAAATTTCAGGAGGGATCTGGTAACTAAAGATCAGAGAGCCTGATCTAGCTAAAACTCAGTCAAAGTCAAATGGTCTGATTATGGTGCAATCCAGGGTTTTGAAAACCCGGTTTGGATAGCTTACAGGCCCACTCAGACTAAAATCCAAATACAAGGAAGCGGTGGCAATTTTGTAAATAATCTAAGGCTCCAAGGAAGATGGCACTTTGGAAATTTAAACAGAATCTTAAAGGGAGATATTTGGTAGGTTATATGAATAAGGATATTAGAGGAATTACCAACTAATGATCAGAACATAGTAAACATAAGACAAATGGGGGGTAATAATGGAAAGTGGGGTAAAGAAATAGAGATTGTGGGAGATGAGGAGAGCGGTTGTCTTCTATCTCCAAATGCAAGTAAGGGATGGAAAATAATACCTGCAACAATGGAGAGAACCCCCCCCCCTTTTTTCTTTCTAGGTGAATAGTAAATGCATCAAAAAGGGTGGGGGGGTTACAAACCCAATAAGGGATACAAAAGCCCATAAAGGGCACCAATCAGGGCCCAAATGGGCTAAGAAAACTTCTACATCCCGGCTCAGATGCCCGAGCAGAAAAGGGCAAATCAGTCAGAACCGCGAAAAGAACCACATACCCTAACCATAACATCTCAACACACTCCTTCATAGCCCACTCGGACTGGAACTTTGGAAGTGTGATCCTATTCCAGAATCCTCTGTAGATCAACTATTAGCAATCTCAAACAATAAGCTAGAGGAAAGGTCAGGACTGCTGAAACCTAACCGAGCGGAACTTAAAGACTAGGTCCAGAAAAGGGCATAGTTTCTCAGCACAGGGAGACTCTGCTGGGCTCAAGTTCAGCAGATTAAGTCGCCCTAGTGAGAGGGTTTCGATCCTGAGTTTGAGGCAGAAGGGGCAAATCAAATGGGAGATCAAGTTCTTTCTTGCTGAATCAATTCTATCATCAGAACAGGTATTCACAGGTGGGAGGAAATAAAGAACAGCAGTAAAAAAGAAATACAACGAGGAATGAAGAAGGAAGAAGAAGGGATTATCGCATGGGAAGGGAAAGAGGGAAGAAAAGAGAGAGAGAAGGGAGATCACACCATCACTCTGGCCACGGAAGCACTCAAAGAAAACAATTCATTCATATTTTCATTATCAAAATCTACTCCTATTGTTGGGTTACGCACATATTTATAAAACCCAAAAAACAAGACTCCTAATTACTTCCTAAAACTTACACTGACAAAAATAGAAACCCAATAAAACTCAAATTGGAAATTTCCCTACATGTCTAACAGCAAAACCTCAAAATAAAAATTACATATCTTTCCCTAATAAAATAAATCCTAAATATCTTGCAAACCCAACAAGGTTGGGACCCGGTTCATCACTTCATCTTGGTCTGCATTCCTGGTTTTGAATTGGGTCAACCACGAATCTGCATCAGATTGAGGAGGAGAATATACCCTCAAATTTTGAAGAACTGACAGTTGGATTTCGATTTTCTGAAGGGTCCTACTGTTGTAGGAAACTGAACCAGAAAACTAGCAGAATCGGTAAGTAGTTGAAGGTTAATTCAGAAACAACAGAAAATAGTGATTTGATTTGATAAACAATGAGTTAACAAAACAGACCTACGATCTCATTTTAACAGAAGAATGGATGGACAGTTTCAGCAGGTGATTAAACAAGGAATAACCCAGAAACTAAACCAGAATTAAGCATAAATAATAGAATAAACATGCGCACTGCACAGGATATAAGACACACAAGAAGATATCAGAAAGGGGTATAAGAACAGATCATATGGAGAGAGAAAATATCTGTTTCGTATTCGTGGGAGAGAGATAATGTGAGAGAGAAGAGAATACAGTTCAGCGGCTTCAGCCACACAAGGTGATTTCCAAAACACCAAACTAACATTCAATCAACTCTGTCATAAAGAGGGGGGG
>NC_056567.1:33351072-33354633 GCF_013358625.1 Macadamia integrifolia | reverse complement strand
GGGGGGGGGGGTTGTTACATATATAAATACCAAAAACCAGTAATTGACTCCATTACTGACTCTTAAACTTTCTCGTATGCTCAAACTGACAGAAAACACTTGACTTAAAAGGACTCTTTCTAGATTTGACTACTTAAGGACCCACACAACCTTATTCCTATACTTGATTTCGTGTACCCCGTAAATCCCAAGTTTTAAGCTTATAAAAAAAAGGCTCATTACATTAATAAACCCAAAAACAAAAAGCCCAACGCCCAAAGAATCCAACCATCGGCCATAAAGTCTTCCAGCGTCCAAATGACCCGATTGGACACCCTTAACTGCATCAGATACAAACCAAAAATTTGCCATTACCTGTTTGTGTGAGTGCCAACAGACCCGTGGATGTATCGAATCCCCCCCTCCAATTATCTGAATGGCAATAACAATTTTTCCAGTAATTTGTGGCTTATCTTCTTCATCTGGACCTTCATTAATCTTCCAAACAAAAACCCTCCCATCTATGCTTGCACTGCACACAAGAAAGTTAGCACATCTCCAAGAATAACGAGATCAACAAAATGAAGAATTAAAAGCAAAGAGCAACCTGGCTAAAAGATGAACTTCCTCAGCAAAGAAAGCCATGTCTGTGACCCTCTGATGGAAAAGACATGATAAAAATGATTAAAATAAAGCTTTTCAGATAATAAAATCTGGAAAAAAATAAAACAGTTTTTAAAATGGTGAACTCAGCATACGCCAAAGCTATAAATACAATAAACATAAAATCAGAATCCAGCATTCATGCAAAGTCCTTAATGGGACAACCATAAAAATTTTCAATAAGGATCGCATGACCAGATGAATGGCATGATTGTAATAGTACAACGTAGTCCATTAATGAAGCAAATGATGATGCCAAAACATTAATAACAGCTTTACGTATATGAGAGCTAAGAAACAGTGTAGGTAATGTAGCGTTGTTCATTGCATACTGTTCGAACATGTCGAGTGAGGGGGGGTACTAAACATCATGCATTTATAGGCGTTCCTTTTTTTTTTCTTTTTTTTTTTTCTTTTTGGGTGGTCGGGGTTAAAATAGGCAAGTAATTCAAGGCAGTTGGAATCAACTGATTCTTAGTTAGCTGAAAAATGAAACTGGAAAAAATGAAGGATAGTGGGTGCCGTAGAAATTTAGAAGTCAAAGCTACCAGAGCATGGTTGCTTAAGCTATAATATTATAGTTACCTTTGAAATTTGGACGTGGTTCCTAATTTGGAAGTCTGGGATCAACTTGCTAACTTTGGATAAAAACATGTCTTTCAACAGTATACAGAATCTATAAGACCCGGGGGGAGCTTAATAATATTACAGGTTCTAGTTGCAGCAGTATAAACTGGTGGGGACAATTTAAAATTCTGAGTGGGAGGGGTAACTTAGGTAGAAGATTCATGCAGCTAGGACTAACTGTTTTGACTGTAAACTATGTTTGACTTTGAATGTTACATAGTTCAGTTCAATAATATACGTGTTTACATCGGACAAAGCCTCTGGACAGGTTTCATTCAAATATTCAAGATAATTCACTTGATAAAGAACAACTAAAACTATTTTGTGGCCACTTCAAGGTAAAACAGTATGCTTTACAAAGAACAATACTATCTGTGAATCTAGAATCCTTCGTATCCAAACCTAGGGGATGGACTGTGTTCATTTCATGATTGAAGAGGTTAATCAAGTGCAAATCTAAACTCATAATACACCATAAAAAAAGGTTCTAGTAGTCATAAGGAGCAATAAATTATAGCAATTAGTAAATTTTACTTGAATCTACCAATAGCATTCTGAATATGAGACGTACAAATTCTTCTCTTTCAGATTGAAATTCAGCATGTACATGTGCATTAAGTGTTGATGTCAATAGATCAGAAGCGATTTAATAGCATAAGAATGGGCTTAAATGATGTTGAATCATCTGACATAGGCTTAAATGAAGTTGAATTGTGTGTCATTCTTATGATGGAACCGGACTTACTGATCAAAACATCAGTTGTAGTATCAAAACATTGGTTGTAGAAAGAAACAATGCTCCTGAGGTCAACAATCAGCATTGGGATGTAAATTAGCCCATTGAAAGACATTAGACCGCCCAAGAAATTTAGCATACCCAATTCCGGACTACATTTACACACTAGGATTAGATGTACCCAGTTTAACTTAAATGCAAGCCATTTCAGATTGATATTTTGGTATTTAATTAACAGTAACAGCAACAGTAACAAAGTGGCTATTGAGAACAGCCAACCTGAGTGTGACCTCGAAGCAAAGATCTCAAGGCAGTGTTTATATTGAGGACCCGGATAGCCCCCAACTTCAGTCCATAGCATATATACGTCCTGTTAACCGCAATCTGCCGGCCAACGACAAGTCCCGGATCGGAGACATACTTAGTGATTGGGGTGACCTCGAGCTGGGGCTGGACCTCGCCCTGCAACCGTACGTCAACGTCATACACTACGTTGTCACCAATCAAATGTCGGCCCTTTGGGAGTTTACTGCTCGGTAACCTTATTGGGGACGGCTGGGGAGCCGCCGTGTTGATGGGTGGTGCCGAAGGCATCGAAGGCAATATGGGGGGATTGGTATGCAAGGGGAATTCTGATGCAGCAGGCATTGAAGACGCAGTAGATGGTGAAGGCATTGTCGGTGCCGGCAATTCCATGTTGGGTGGAGCGCTGGTGCCTAGTAGAGCCATGAGTCTGGCTCCATGGTTGGGATTGGGAGAGGCAAGGGGAGAGGAAAGGAGAGGAGGTGGCTGGAGATGGGGTGTAGCATAGGAAATGGGCCTCTGGTGGAGCACCCCAGAGAGCTGCTCCTGTGTGTAAGGAGGGAGATAGTGAGGATGATGGAATGGAGCAGTCTGGGGTGGGTAGGAGAAAGGGCCAGTGGGTGGAGGATAAGAAGAAGGTGGTTGAGGATATGAAGACACTGGGAATTGTGACGAGTTTGGATTACTAGGGTTTGAGGGAGAAGGGTTTGTCGAGGGTTTGAAGAGCTTCTGCATATCAAAGGTCGCAGGTTGATTTGGATTCCCGGCGGAAGCCATGGAAAAGGTAAAGGGAAAGAAAATAAAATCTTAAAATCGGTGAAAGATAAAATCACAGAAACGAGATCTCTTATCTAAACTCTGAGAGTAAAAAATCAGAGGGAGAGAGAAGAAGAAACGGAAGAGGAGAAGGCTTACGCCGAGACTTGGTTAAGATCTGAAATGAATTGGGGTTGCAGAGATCAATCCGCGCCGCACCGAAAATCCACTCTCCCCACCGATGACTTTGTGAAGAGAGCAGCGAATAAGAAACGTTAATTACGAGAGCGAGAAGGAGACTCGAGAGATGGTTTAAAGAACAAAAGGAAAGAAGTGCGGAGACTGGATGGACTCATGAGAGGAGCGACTGAAGACGGACACAAACACTAAAACACTTCAGTGAATCCAATTATTAAAGTAACCCAATAACAATTCATCCAAGAAATATACTATATAATAGGGCAAATTAGATATAAAATCAAAGTTGGGGGGGGGGG